>NC_088346.1:23382500-23637500 GCF_036884655.1 Musa acuminata AAA Group
AATTGAAGCCTCGGAGTCAAGAATGAGATTTCATTGAGAGTTCAAGAGTTCGTCGGAAGTCTGGATGTTCATCGGTAGTTATATTAGAATTGGCCGAGAAGTCTAGGAGCTTGATAAAGAAGCTCATCGGAACTCGCCAAGAAGATCTTCGTGAAGTCCAGGAGCTTGCCGGGAGTCCATTGGAACATTACCGAGAGATCATCAGAAATTCGTCGGAAGATCGCTGGAAGAAACCTAGGCTTACCAGACTTATTTAGCTTAGTATTCGCCTTAAAATTTGTAGTTAGCATATAATTGGGTTGAAATTAGGCCAACTCAATTAGAGGCCAATTGGGCCCAAGTTTGGGTTGTGTTGGGCCAAGTAAAATGGCCCAAACAATGACCTAACAAGTGGAACCATTGTGGCACAATCTCCGAGACTATGTCAAGTAGTGGTACCGCCTAGACATAATCTCTGAGAGACTATCAGGTGGTGGTACCGCCAGACTAGGCGGTGGTATCGCTTAGTGGTAGGGTGTCAGGTGGTGGTACCGCCAAATTGGGCGGTGGTACCACCCAGTGTCAGGCTACAGGCGGTGGTATCGCCCGTATCCCACAATCTCGTAGATTTAAATTTTGGCCCCAAGTTTTGAAGCCATTTGGGGTCTATAAATACCCCAGCTATTCCTGCATGGAACAATAAGAAACTTGAGCAAAACTATGTGATTCTAAAGTTGTAAACCCTATTAGAAAGTTGAGTTCCCTCCACCTAAATCTTAGAGAGTTATAAGAGAGGTGTGTGAGGGATAGCTTGTAAAAGAGGGTTGTAAAAAGGTTGCCTCCTAAACCTATAAAAAGGAGAAGAGTGGTGTAAAAGGGTAGTTGATCTTCGCCCATTAAAGAAAGATCGTTTGTGGATGCCGATGACCTCGACGGAAGAGGAATCGAGAGTGGATGTAGGTCATCACGACCGAACCACTATAAAACTCAGTTTGCATTTACTTTCAGATATTTACTTTCATTGCAAACTGCATTACTTGTTTTACCTTCTCATTACACTCTTCCGTATGCTTTCAAGTTAAACTCACATTTCTGATATCGATTTTCATTGAACGTTCCGAAAGATTTTCAAAACCGACGTTCTTATCTACTGCACTAATTCACCCCCCCTAGTGCTGACTCGTTCCTAACAGTTGGTATCAGAGCCACGTTATTTCTTGCTTGGTTCACACCCAAGAGAAATAGCTCTTTTCGGCTTTCAAGAGGGTTTTTCTATCGTTCGTTCTCCTATGTTCAATGGGACGGAGTACACTTATTGGAAAACTCGAATAAGAGTTTTCTTGCTTTCTATGGATTTGAATTTATGGAATATTATTGAAAACGGTTTTCAAAAGTCTTATACACTAATGAACGAATGGAATGAGTTGGAGAAGAAAACATTTTCTTTAAATACTAGAGTTATGAACGCTCTATTTTGCCCCTTAGACAAAAATGAATTCAATCGGGTTTCTACTTGTGAAATGACTTATGATATTTAGCACACACTCAAATTACACACGAAGGCACTAGTAGGGTAAAAGATTCTCAAGTTAATGATTTGATGCATGATTTTGAGTTATTCAATATGAAGCCAAGAGAAACCATTGTTTACATGTATACTTGTTTTACGGATGTCGTCAATGGCTTAAAAGCTATTGGCAAATATTTTTCGAATCTTGAACTTGTTAATAAAGTTTTACGATCTTTTTCTAAAAATTAGGATCCTAAAGTAATAGCTATTTAATAGGCCAAAGATTTGAATATTTTCCCTCTCAAAGAACTTATCGGGTCTTTGATGACCTATAAAATGACTTATGTGGCAAATGACGAACTTGAGAATAACTTTCCAAAGAATAGGAAGGATTTTACATTTAGAATAAAAGAATATCACTCAAGCGTAAGCTTAGGTGA
This sequence comes from Musa acuminata AAA Group, assembly GCF_036884655.1. Classification (NCBI taxonomy): domain Eukaryota; kingdom Viridiplantae; phylum Streptophyta; class Magnoliopsida; order Zingiberales; family Musaceae; genus Musa; species Musa acuminata. Next base: position 23,384,430 of record NC_088346.1, read on the forward strand.
TGAAGAACTTGAACTTCTCATAATTAAGCTTAAAAAATTTTTAAAACAAGAATCAAAGAGTAAAAACAAACTTAAAAAGAACACAACTACTTACTATAAATGCAAGAAGCCGGGTCACTCCAAAGATGACTATATAAAATTGAAGAAGAAGTTGCCAAATGACGAATCAAGCTCATCCGAAAATGAAGAACAAACCAACAAAGGCTAGGTGGCAAACTACGCCTTAACGGCTCTCGACGATGAGGTAAATGACTCACCCAAAACCCATTTAGTTTATTTTGAAATTACTTGATGTATTTCATATGTTGTTTTTAAATTAGTATATAAAATACAAAAAATAAATAAATAAAAAAAGGGGATCATGCTTTTATTTTCTAGATAATTTTAAAAATGATAATAATAATTACATGTTTTATGGAAATACAACAAAATGTTATATTTAAATCTAATGATTAATCCTATGTATGTCTTTAAGAAAAAAATAATGTGTATCTAAATTGATGATTTTTTATTTTCAAGCTTTATGAAATCATGTTTGATGATTATGCTTAACGAGTCTATATTTCAAAATTATGCATGATGATTATTATGATTAATGGGTTATCGATCTTTGTCATAATAAAAGTTCTTTTTTCGATTTAAATGATGATAGATTGTTTTCATACGAAAAAAATCTTGAGCAAACTTATATGAAATCAATCACATAAAATAAAACACATAAAAAGGAAAATATATTATCATTGGAATCAAAATGATAAATCAAATTACTTGTTTAAAAGAAGCCTTATGTTTAATGTGATTAGTCCTGATGATTTTGATGATAAAATTTGTGTTTCAATTTTAATCAATGATGAATGGATTTGGCATAAAAAAAAAAGGGCATCAATCACTAAAATTGAAACAACTAAAAGGAGGAAAGCATTTTTCTTAAATTTTTTTTTTTTTTATCTTATCGATTTTTCATTAAGAGATTGATGAAGTTATTTATGCCATTTTGAATCTCTTGAAAGTAATTTTGATAATTTGTTGATTTGATAAATTGAATGAGTTGAAAATGAATGATGATTTTTCTCTTGATTATAACTTATGATATTTTTTATATGAATCGTCATCTTGATATCTCAATATTTGATACATGAGATTTTTCTATGAATCAAGATCTTGTTTTGAACTCCCATGTTTCTTTTTGCTAATTACTAAAAAGGAGAATTATTTAGATGAATAATTCACAATTGATCTTTCTTGATCTTCGATCTTTAATGTCATGATTTTCATATGACATCTTTGTATTTATGTGATGCTTAGCGCATTAATGTAAGAAGGAAATAAATTACACCATTATAAAATTCTCCTCTTCTTCTTTCTTGTTTAAATTGAAAAAGGGAGAAAGAAAATCACTAGCATCTCAAAATATTGGTAAATATATTTATGTCATTTTGAATCTTTTGACAATGATTTTGATGATTAGATTGTTTGAATCTAAATGAGATTTTTCAATCAAATCATGAACCTTCTCTTGATTTCTTAACTTGAGATTTTCTTTTATTCTCATATGATTCGTGCATTTTGAGAAAATTTTCTATATGATTCATATCTTTTGGTATTCAAATAATCTTTGATATTATATCTTTCATGTCATGATTTATTTATGATACTCCCTTTTATTCATAAATTGTATGTCTCATCATATTTGATTTAAAATTATCTTTGTCATGATGTGAAAATTGATGTAAAGGGAAAATAATTATAAAATTATATTCTTCCCTTCTTTTTGACAATGATAAATGGGGAGAAAGAACTCACTAACTTGCATGTTCTAAAATGATGTAAAATTGGCTAGCTTGCATGATGCAAAATTTGTTAGCTTGCTTGATGTAAAACTTGCTATATTGCTAGCTTGCTATCTTGCATTCTTTTTCAAAAACTTGCTAACCTTCGTACTTCAAAGAGAAGTAACACTTGTCAAATTGTTAGCTTGCATGTTGTAAAATAATGTAAAATTTTGCTAGCTTACGCTTTGCAAAGGACGTACAAAATTGCACTTCTCAAAAGAGAAGAAAGAACTTGCTATCTTGAATATCACCAAAAATTGCTAGCTTGCCTATCTTAAGAAGCAAAAATGCAAACTTACAAAATTTATAATCTTGCACATATATAAAATTAATGATGATTTGATGATTATGAATGTTGTAAAGCGATAAAAAAATTTGCTAGCTTATATGTTGTAAAAGTTGCATGTCTCAAAAACTAACTAGATGCACTTCTCCTTTTTATTGATGATAAAGGAGGAGAAGTTATAATGATGATCATGCATGGAATGATGTATTAAAATTTTGATTATGCATGATTTTATGATAATATATGTTGCTTGGATTAATGATTAAAACTACCTTGACTTGAATTCATTTTGAATTCAAGGTTCATCTCACATATGCCATATTGATAGGGGGAGTTAAGGTTAACTCTATCATCAATTAGTTGTCATCATAAAAAAAGGGGAAATTGTTGAATCTCAGATTTTGATGATGAAACCAATTGATAGTGTTTATGATTTGATCAGCATTTTGAGTAACGCAGGAAGCTTCGATCAAGGAGAGACAATTAAAAGCAGGAAGAATTATATTGGGCCAAAGAGAAACATGTTAGAAGATTGGACGTCGAGCTGAAGGATCGGTCGATATATCGACAGAAGGCTTCAGGCCAAGAAGGCTTCAGGCCAAGAAGGCTTCGGGTCAAAAAGGATGAAAATTACACCAATGAAATTAGAGTTGCGGAGGTCAACCGGCCGATTGGGCAATTGGCCACAAGAGAGGACGATGTGTTAAAGAATTGGACGAAGCATCGATGAACTAATGATGTGTCGGACAATATAATTCAAGCTTTATAAAAATTGTCTAGATTAAATTAGGTTTTATTTGTATAGGATTAACTATGATAGCGATCAAGGGATAAAGCAAAATGAAGTCCCGGAGTCAAGAACGAGATTTCGTTGGGAGTTCGAGAGTTCGTCAGAAGTCTGGACGTTCATCGATAGTTATGTTAGAATTGACCGAGAAGTGTAGGAGCTTGATAAAGAAGCTCATCGGAACTCACCAAGAAGATCATCGTGAAGTCCAGGAGCTTCCCGGGAGTCCGTTGGAACATTGCCGAGAGATCGTCAGAAGTTCACCGAAAGATCGCTGGAAGCTCGCTGGAAGAAACCTAGACTTACTAGACCTATTTAGCTTAGTATATGCCTTAAAATTCGTAGTTAGCACATAATTGGGTTAAAATTGGGCCAACTCAATTAGGGACCAATTGGGCCTAAGTTTGGGCTGTGTTGGGCCAAGTGAAAAGGCCCAAATAGTGACCTAAAAAGTGGAACCATCATGACATAGTCTCCGATACTATATAAAGCAATGGTACCGTTTAGACACAATCTCTGAGAGACTGTCAGGTGGTGGTACCGCTAGACTCGACGGTGGTATCGCCTAGTGGTAGAGTGTTAGGCGATAGTATCGCTAGACGGGGTAGTGGTACCGCCTAGTGTGAGGCTACAAGTAGTGGTACCACCCGTATCCCACAATCTTAGGGATTTAAATTTTGACCCCAAGTTTTGAAGCCATTTGGGGTCTATAAATATCCTAGCTATTCCTGCATGGAACAACAAGAAATTTAAGTAAAACTCTGTGATTCTAAATTTGTAAATCCTGTTAGAAAGTTGAGTTCCCTCTTCCTAAATCGTAGAGAGAGTTCTAAGAGAGGTGTGTGAGGGATACCTTGTAAAAAAGGGTTGTAAAAAGGTTGTCTCCTAAACCTTTGAAAAGGAGAAGAGTGGTGTGAAAGGGTAGTTGATCTTTGTCCATTGAAGGAAGATCGTTAGTGGATGCCGATGACCTCGACGGAAGAGGAATTGAGAGTAGATGTAGGTCATGACGACCGAACCACTATAAAACTCGGTTTGCATTTACTTTAAGATCTTTACTTTCATTACAAACTGGATTACTTGCTTTACCTTCTCATTACACTCTTCCGTACGCTTTCAAGTTAAACTCACATTTCTAATATCGGTTTTCATTGAACGTTTCAAAAGATTTTCAAAACTGACGTTCTTATCTCCTACACTAATTCACCCACCCTCCCCCCTCTACCCCTAGTGCCGACTCCTTCCTAACAGTTGATATCAGAGCCACGTTATTTCTTGCTTGGTTTAACACCCAAGAGAATTGACTCTTTTCGGCTTTCAAGAGGGCTTTTCTATCATTCATTCTCCCATGTTCAATGGGACAGAGTACACTTATTGGAAAACTCGAATAAGAGTTTTCTTACTTTCTATGGATTTGAATTTATGGAATATTATTGAAAATAATTTTCAAAAGTCTTCTACTCCAATGAACGAATGGAATGAGTTGGAGAAGAAAATTTTTTCTTTAAATACTAGAGCTATAAACGCTCTATTTTGCTCCTTCGACAAAAATGAATTCAATCGGGTTTCTACTTGCGAAACAACTTTTGATATTTAGCACACACTCGAAATCATACACGAAGGCACAAGTAAGGTAAAAGATTCTAAAGTTAATATTTTGATCCATGATTTTGAGTTATTTAGTATGAAGCCAAGTGAAACCATTGTTGACATGTACACCCGTATTACGAACGTCGTCAATGGCTTAAATGCTCTTGGCAAATATTTTTCGAATCTTGAACTTGTTAATAAAGTTTTACGATCTCTTTCTAAAAATTGAGATCTAAAGTAATAGCTATTTAATAGGCCAAAGATTTGAATATTTTCCCTCTCGAAGAACTTATCGGGTCTTTGATGACCTATGAAATGACTTATGTGACACATGACAAACTTGAGAACAACCTTACAAAGAATAGGAAGGATTTTACATTTGGAACAAAAGAAGACAACTCGAGCGTAAGCTCAAGTGATGATGAACTTGAACTTCTCATAATAAAGCTTAAATTTTTTTTTAAACAAGAATCAAAGAATAAAAACAAACTTAAAAAGAACACAACTACTTGCTATGAACGCAAGAAGCCAGGTCACTTCAAAGATAACTATATAAAATTGAAGAAGAAGTTGCCAAATGACGAATCGAGCTCATCCGAAGATGAAGAACAAACTAACAAAGGCTAGGTGGCAAACTACGCCTTAACGGCTCTCGACGATGAGGTAAATGACTCACCCAAAACCCATTTAGTTTATTTTAAAATTACTTGATGTATTTCATATGTTGTTTTTAAATTAGTATATAAAATACAAAAAATAAATAAATAAAAAAAAAGGGATCATGTTTTTCTTTTTCTAGCTAATTTTAAAAATGATAATAACAATTACATGTTTTATGAAAATACAACAAAATGTTATATTTAAATCTAATGATTAATCCTATGTATGTCTTTAAGAAAAAAATAATGTGTCTCTAAATTGATGATTTTCGATTTTCAATGCTTTATGAAATCATGTTTGATAATTATGCTTAACGAGTCTATATTTCAAAATTATGCATGATGATTATTATGATTACGAAAAAAACCATGAGCATACTTATATGAAATCAATCACATAAAATAAAACACATAAAAAGAAAAATATATTATCATTGGAATCAAAATGATAAATCAAATCACTTGTTTAAAAGAAGCCTTATGTTTAATGTGATTAGTCTTGATGATTTTGATGATAAAATTTGTTTTTCGATTTTAATCAATGATGAATGAATTTGGCATAAAAGTAAAGGGCACCAATCAGTAAAATTGAAACAACTAAAATGAGGAAAGCATTTTTCGTGAACATTTCTTTTTTTTTGTCTTATCGATTTTTCATTAAGAGATTGATGAAGTTATTTATGCCATTTTGAATCTCTTGAAAGTAATTTTGATAATTTGTTGATTTGACAAATTGAATGAGTTGAAAATGAATGATGATTTTTCTCTTGATTATAACTTGTGATATTTTTTATATAAATCATCATCTTGATATCTCGATATTTGATACATGAAATTTTTCTATGAATCAAGATTTTGTTTTGAACTCCCATGTTTCTTTTTGCTAATTACTAAAAAGGATTATTATTTAGATGAATCATTCACAATTGATCTTTCTTGATCTTCCATCTTTAATGTTATGATTTTCATATGACATCTTTGTATTTATGTGATGTTTAGAGCATTGATGTAAGAAGGAAATGAATTACACTATTATAAAATTCTCCTCTTCTTCTTTCTTGTTTAAAATGAAAAAGGGGAGAAAGAAAATCGCTAGCATATCAAGAGATTGGTAAATATATTTATGTCATTTTGAATCTCTTGATGATGATTTTGATAATTAGATTGTTTGAATCTAAATGAGATTTTTCAATCAAATCATTAACCTTCTCTTGATTTCTTAACTTGAGATTTTCTTTTATTCTCATATGATTCTTGCATTTTAAGAAAATTTTCTATATGAATCATGTCTTTTGGTATTTAAATAATCTTTGATATTGTATCTTTAATGTCATGATTTATTTATGATACTCCCTTTTATTCGTAAATTGTATACCTCATCATATTTGATTTAAATTTATCTTTGACATTATGTGAAAATTGATGTAAAAGGAAAATAATTATAAAATTACATTCTTCCCTTCTTTTTTATAATGAAAAAGGGGGAGAAAGAACTCACTAGCTTGCATATTCTAAAATGATGTAAAAATTGCTAGCTTGCATGATGCAAAATTTATTAGCTTGCTTGATGTAAAACTTACTATCTTGCTAACTTACTATCTTGCATTCTTTTTCAAAAACTTGCTAACCTTCATACTTTAAAGAGAAGTAACACTTGCCAAATTGCTAGCTTGCATGTTGTAAAATGATGTAAAATTTTGCTAGCTTACGCTTTGCAAAAGACGTACAAAATTGTACTTCTCAAAAGAGAAGAAAGAACTTGCTATCTTGAATATCACCAAAAATTGCTAGCTTGCCTATCTTAAGAAGGAAAAATGCAAACTTACAAAATTTATAATCTTGCACATATATAAAATTAATGATGATTTGATGATTATGTATGTTGTAAAGTGATAAAAAAATTTGCTAGCTTGTATGTTGTAAAAGTTGCATGTCTCAAAAACTAACTAGATGCACTTCTCCTTTTTGTAGATGACAAAGGAGGAGAGGTTATAATGATGATCATACATGGAATGATGTATTAAAATTTTCATTATGCATGTTTTTATGATAACATGTTGCTTGGATTAATGATTAAAACTTCCTTGACTTGAATTCATTTTGAATTCAAGGTTCATCTCACAAATGCCATATTGATAGGGGGAGTTAAGGTTAACTCCGTCATCAATTAGTTGTCATCATAAAAAAAGGGGAGACTGTTGAATCTCGGATTTTGATAATGAAACCAATTGATAGTTTTTATGATTTGATCAGCGTTTTGAGTAACACAGGAAGCTTCGATCAAGGAGAGATAATTAAAAGTAGGAAGAATCATGTTGGACCAGAGAGAAACATGTTAAAAGATTGGATATCGAGCCGAAGAATCAATCGACGTATCGGCAGAAGGCTTCGGGCCAAGAATAGCAGAAATTACGTCATGAAAATCGGAGTTGCGAAGGTCAACTGGTCGATTAGGCAATAGGCCACAAGAGAGGACGATGCGTCGAAGAATCGGATGAAGCATCGATGAAAAAATGTCATGCTGGACTACATTTGATTCAAGCTTTGTAATAATTGTCTAGATCGACGTAGGTTTTAAGTGTGTAGGATTAATTATGATAGCGATTATGGCATAAAGTAAATTGAAGTCCCGAAGTCAAGAATGAGATTTTGTTGGGAGTTCGAGAGTTACTCGAAAGTCCGAATGTTCGTCGAAAGTTCTGTCGGAATTGACCGAGAAGTCTAGAAGCTTACTAAAGAAGCTCGTCGAAACTCGCCAAGAAGATCCTTGTGAAGTCCAGGAGCTTGCTAGGAGTCCATTGGAAAATTGTCGAGAGATTGTCGAAAGTTCACTGGAAGATCGTCGGAAGCTCGCTAGAAGAAACCTAGACTTATCAGACTTATTTAGCTTAGTGTATACCTTAAAATTCATAGTTAACACATAATTGGGCCAACTCAATTAGGGGTTAATTGGGCCCAAGTTTGGGTTGTGTTGGGCCAAGTGAAAAGGCTCAAATAGTGACCCAACAGATGAAACCATCGTGACACAATCTCCGAGACTATGTCAAGCGGTAGTACCGTCGGTCTGGGCGGTGGTACCTACTAGTCATAGGTGCCCAGCAAGCCAATCACGTGAGTGATAAAACATGTGACTTGACACACAATCTTTTTGCTTATTATATTTTGACATTTATCACTTTATATTGACTATTGCATATATGCATTTATATATTGTGATATCCTTGGATCTATGCAATGGAAATCGGATCGTGATGAGATCACGATAATGAGACCGATTCGTCTTTAAACACAGATCCTAAATAATCCCGATCATATGTTACTCGAGAGAGACATCGAGATAACCGGATAGACTAGTGTGCTGTATACCCGTCCATATGATGGATGCAGCTAGTCTCATAGCTGCTCGTGTGGGGACACTAGGGATATAGTACAGGTGCTCATTGGAGAATGAGTTCACTAATTGATCCAAAATATTGGATGGTTGATGATACATTATTGTTATACAGCGATTCTGTAGTCCTAGTGGTGTATTTGGTCCTTAGACTTAAGATACCAAGGATGTCCCGTATGAGTGCTCCATTCTTTGATACAAGACTTATAGGTTTGAATATCCCAAATCTAGTGCAGTTGGTCATTGGGAGTGGTAGTCAACCTTACAAAGACTATTGAGTGTCGATAGAGGATCATCCACTCTCGGTGTCATGAGAGAAATATCTCATGTGTTCTTGCTCAAACAAATCCAAAGCTAGGGTCATTCGGATTGAGAGAGAAAGTGTTATCTGGGAGAATACGATTAGAGCAAGACTAGAATAGAAACCGTATTGGTTTGACAACATGATGCCCAGTATACGGTCTTTGGGATATTAGATATATGAAGGACTATAGGTACACGATAACTGAGGATAGATAGGTCCAATGGATTGGATTCCCCTATATTGTCTCGAGATTGTGGCGTAGTGGCCTAGTACGTGCGTAGTCGATGAGTCGAGTGAATTATTATAGAGATAATAATTCATTGAGCTAAAAGGAGTTCGGACAGGTATGACTCACGGCCAGCTCGATATTAGGCCTAGAGGGTCACATATATATGGTAGGCATTGCGATGAGTAGAGGTTGGGATATGAGATATTCATCAGAGCTCATATCTTATTGGATATCCAATAAGCCCGTGAATTATTGGATCCTATGGACGAGATCCAATAAAAGCCCATGAGAGATTATTGGATAGAGATCCACTAATCTAAGAGGCTCGGGTAGTTGGATGAAGATCCAATACCCAATAAGGGAGGATCCATTAGGGTTAAGTTGATAGAGGACCTCTATAAATAGGAGGGATTCAGTGGTTCATAGGCTAGAGCATTTGCTTGCCTCTCCTATTCTCCTCCCCCTCTCCACCTTAGAGTAGTCTAGAGTTTCCTCAGAGTAGTATGGAGTTTTGAGCATTTGAACTGTGTATGTTGTGTTTTGGAGAAGATTTTAGCGTCAAAATTGTTGACGGAAAAGACGAGAAAGGGCAGCAACTGTTGCTGCCCTTGCTGCCCGTGGGCACGGCGCCCACAACGACGCTCACCCGCGGGCGCTGCCTGTGAGCACAGTGCCCGCAGCGACGCTCGCCCACGGGCGAGCGGCCCGTAGAGGCGGCCTCCGCCTACAACGCCGACTGTAGGGGCAACCTGCCCGCAAGGGCGGCTCAATGCCCGCAAGAAGGAGGCGCCACCCGCGGGGGCAGCGCCACTCGTAGGGTCGCTTACCCGTAGGGGCGCCACCCGTAGGGGTGCTCGCCCACAACGGTGCCGCCCACAAGCGCGGTGTCTGCAGGCACTGCACCCGCGGGCACATCGCTCGCGGGGTGCAGCGCCGCCCGCGGGGGCGCCCACCTGCAAGGGTGGCGTCGCTCGCGGGTGAGCCGCCCGCAAGTAGGGGCAGCGCCATCGCCCCCCCCCCCACCGCACAGGCCGGCGCCGGTAGGGTGGCGGTGGTGGCAGCAGCATGGGAGAGGAATTAGGGTTTTTTGATAAAAGACTATTTTACCCCTCGGAATTTTAGAACTTCTAGGTTATGTTTTTATCTAAATTACGAAAATACCCCTCAAAATTTTAAAAATTCCCTACATGATGATGATTTATACATATATGTATGATATGTGGACGGATGAACATGGACCGTGTGATATGTGTACTTGTGATTATTATTATTGAGGCCTGTGAGCCTCCATTATATTTCTCGTTTATTGTCGGGCCTGCGTACCTATGATTAAGTTGTAATCTTATATGGAGGCGCAGCGGGAGCGTAGAAGCGATAGCGGGACCCATGAGATGGACGATCGCGATGCATGAAGATGCGTCGAGATGTCGATGGAACCGACGAGGACGAGATAGACGATCAGAAGGTATAGAGATATACCGCAACACACATAGATCTTGATGTAAGGGATTAGGCCCATTGGCTCGGGCCTGATCACATTAGGCTGTGGTCCGTGTTCATCTGGTGTAATTGCTTATACACCTACTAGATATGTATATATATATATTTACATGCGATATAGATATATATTAAATATGTATATGTGTGACATGTCATATTAGGAGACCAAATCATAGAAACCCCTCACTCGATAATATTAAGTCAGTAAATGTGAGGCAATTAGATTGATCCACGTGGCCTTCCATTGTTATAGGTAGGGACTGATTCCCAATATAGGTGAGTTGATCGAGTCCCTCGTGGCTCATCTACAACGCGATTCGCTATCTTACCTACGACATAGAGATGTCACCGGTGACTTGAGGACATGGTATGCTTGGTCGAGTCCCTCAAGGGTATATTATCAAATCATACTCATCTTGTAACGATAGTGTTGACTTAACAGAACATCATAGTTAGTCGAGTCTCTCGAGACCATGGTGAGTCGGAGGCCGAACAGGACGGGAATCACGAGTTGTGATCGGCAAGAGTTGCCTATCTTTCAGGCTTAGTGTGATTGGTCGAATCCCTCGAGATTACACTAAAACGCTGATTGGATCCTGATCCCCATTAGAAGTCTACCAGAGACTTTCGTTTCATGTGCCGAGAGTATCGCGTGACTCACTAGTAAAATAGTGGGAGCATATTAAAATATAAGTCTATATCTTGATTGTTTATTTTTGTAAAATCAATATGTTATTTATTTTTGCTACATCTTTATTTTCAGAAAATGTCACTTTCAAATCCCTTACGTGGCATACTTGATGTCAATTGCCTCACTGGTCCAAATTATACGGATTGGCTCTGCAACTTGAGAATTGTTCTCATGGTGGAGAAAATCGTGTACGTTCTTGATACAGTGATGCCTACGCCCGAGGAAGGGGCAAGCGAGGATGAGATCGCTCGCTATGTGAAGTACATTGATGACTCCACTCTTGCTTAGTGTTACATGTTGGGCTCTATGACTCCTAAGTTATAGAGATAACATGAAAAGATGGATGCCAGATCCATACTACTACATGTCCATAAACTGTGTGAGGAACAGAGAAGGACTTAGCGATATGAGATATCCAAGAGCCTCTTCCGAGTTAGGATGACTAAGGGGACACCAGTTCAGAACCATGTACTAAAAATGATTGAATGGATAGAGAAACTCATAGGTTTAGGAATGGTCCTAGAGGATAACTTGTGTGTGGACATTATGCTTCAATCCCTACCAGATTCCTTTTCACAGTTCATAATAAATTTTAATATAAACAAGTTTGAGGTGACTCTCTCGGAGCTCCTCAATATGTTGAGGGAGGCAGAGAGCACTATAAAAAAGAAGAAGCCAGTTCTCTACACTGGTGAGACAAAAAAGAAAAGAAAAGCAGAAGAGTCCCTTAAGAAGGGCAAGGGCAAGGGCAGACCAGGTAAAGCAAAGGTTGCTAAGAAATACTCGGCAAAGAACAAAGGCCAATGCTTCCAATGTGGCAAAGATGAGCACTGGAAGAGGAACTACAAAGAGTACATTGTAGAGAGGGTGAAACAGAAGCTTAGAGATGCTTCAGGTACATTCATGATCAGCCTCCATTTGTCAGACTCTTATGATAACACATGAGTATTGGATACCGATAGTGCTTATCATATATGCAATTCATTGTAGGTTCTAGCAAAGCCTAGGAGATTGGCGAGAGGCGAGATGGACCTCAAGATGGGCAATGGAGCAAAAGTTGCTATAGTAGCTATTGGTGAGGTCGCCCTACATCTGCTTGGTGGAGCTATTATTGCATTAGATACATGTTATTTTGTTCCTTCTATTATCAAAAACATTATCTCCATATCATGTTTAATAGTTAATGGATATAAATATATTTTTGAGAATAATAGTTTAATATTATTAGATAATGAGATTATCACGAAAGGAATATTGCATAATGGTTTGTTTATGCTAGACACTACTCCATATATCATGAATGTAAGTGTGTCTAAGAGAAAACGAGATGAGGTGAATAGTGCATACTTGTGGCATTGTCGGCTAGGTCACATCCATGAGAGAAGGATTCAAAAGTTGCTAAAGGATGGATATCTAGATCCATTCGATTATGAGTTATATGCAACTTGCGAGCCTTGCCTTCGTGGAAAAATGACCAGCTTTCCATTTAGTGGAACTAGAGAGGGAGTCATTGAGCTGCTGAAACTCATATATAGTGATGTATGTGGACCCATTGTTAGGAAAATAGTCGGCACAAGAGGGGGGGGGGGGGAATTAGTGCAGCGGTAAAATCATGTCGGTTACGAAAATTTTTTCGTACATTGAAAACCAATTTCGGAAACTTAACTTGAATGCATGTTTATAAAAGTATTGAAGACAGTTTGTAGTTAATATAAATTGCAAGAAGAAAATGCAAACATGATTTTATAGTGGTTTGGTCGTCATGACCTACATCCACTCCGTCGAGGCCACCAGCATCCACTATCGGTCTTCCTTCAATAGGTGAAGATCAACCACCTTTTATACCCCTCTTCTCCTTTTCATAGGTTTAGGAGACAACCTTTACAAGCATACACACTCCTCTCTAAATAGAACTCTAAGTTTAAGCTAGAGGAGGGGTTTCTCAAGTGATTTCTACAATGTTTTCTCACTTTAAAACTCTCTATGCATGTGTCTATTAACCAGGGATGAGAGGGGTATTTATAGGCCTCAAGTTGATTCAAACTTGGAGCCTAAAAATATCTCATCTTGGGTTTCCTAGGTTCGGGCGGTACCACCACCTATGCTGGACGGTACCACCGCTAGTGTCAGTTTGACACTGACAATGACACTGCACTGGGCGGTACCATTGCCTAGGAGGTTGTGCTAGGCTGTACCATCGCCCAGACTAGTGGTCCACCACCTGCAGCCTCTCGGAGGCTATGTCTGGATGGTACCACCGCCTGAGACAGTCTCGAAGACTGTGCCACGACGGTGCCACTTCTTGGGGTACTATTTGGGCCTTTCATTAGGCCCAACACAATCCTTACATGGGCCCAACTGGCCCATAATTGGGTTGGCCCAATTCCAATCTCAATTACGTGCTAACTACGAAATCTAAGACATTTCCTAAGCTAAATAAGTCTATAAGTCTAGTTTCTTCTGGCAAGCTTCTGGCGATCTTCCGACGAACTTCCGACGATCTCTCGGCAATGTTCCAGCGGACTCCCAGCAAGCTCCTGGACTTCACGATGATCTTCTTGGTGAGTTTTGACGAGCTTCTCTGGCAAGCTCTGAGACTTCTCGGTTGGTTCATGCAGAACTTCCGTCGAACGTCCGCACTTTCGATGAACTCTCGAACTCCCAACAAAATCGTATTCTTGAATCCGGGACTTCATTTTGTTTTATGCCTTATTATCGTAGTTAATCTTGCACATGTAAAAACACACTTTGATCTAGACAATTATTACTAAGCTTGAATCATGTTGTCCGGCATGTCATTGTCCATCGACGCTTCGTCTGATTCTTCGATGCATCGTCCTCTCTTGCGGCTTATTGCCCAATCGGCCAGTTAACTTTGCAACTCTGATATCCTTAGCATAATATCCACTCTTCTTGGTCTGATACTCGAATCCATGGCCCGAAGCCTTCTATCGATACGTCGACCGATCATCCGGCTTGACATCCAATCTTCTGACATGTTCCACCGGCCCAACATGATTTTTCTTGCTTTAATTGTCTCATCCTGATCGAAGCATCCTACGTCACTAAAAATGTAGATCAAATCATAAACACTTATCAATTGGTTTCATCATCAAAATATGAGATTCAACAATCTCTCCCTTTTTGATGATGACAACGAATTGATGACGGAGTTAAAACAAACTCCCGGAGTTAAAACAAACTCCCGGAGTTAAAACAAACTCCCGGAGTTAAAACAAACTCCCGAAGTTTAAACAAACTCCCTATATCAATATGCCGTATTGATAGAGACTCTTCGATTCAAAACTCCAAGCAATGCATTATCATAAACTTATACATAACATCAGACTTCTCCCCCTTTGTCATCAACAAAAAAAGAGAAATGCAACTTTCAAATATTTGGACATACAAGTTCAAATTATTGCATAATAAACATAATCTTCAGTTTTATCATCATGCAAGCTAGAAATAATTTTACAACATTTTAAGACATGCAAGTTAGCAATTTTGAGATGTTAAAGAAAGCAACTCTTGCTTCTTGAAATATACAAGTTTGTAAATTTTGCTAGATGTGCAAGTTAACATGTTTTGCATCTTAAGATAGGCAAGATAGCACTTCTTTTTCTATGCAATTTGTAAGCTAGCAAATTTTTGCTTCCTTTGTAATGTTTGAGCTAGCAATTTTGCCACATTTGCAAAGTTTCCAAATTTTGCATCTTGAGCTAGCAATATTTCTCCCCTTTTATCATTGTTATTTCTCCCCTTTTGTCATTGTCAAAAAGAAGGGAAGAATACAATTTTGTAGTTCTTTTCCCTTTTATAATGATTTCCAAATCATGACAAAGGTAAAGTATTAATATTATTTGTGTATCATTATATTTTCAAATTAAAATATGCATAATTTTAAAACCTTACATTTGTATTCTTACTTCATGCATGACACAAATAAATCAATCACTATGGACATATCATACATGATATTCAAGCATTCATGATACATCATTTTGGCAACAAATCATAGTATTTCAAATCATGATGGTATATAAATGTCAAATTATATTACATCCTATCATGCATGATCATAACTTCTCATTTATTTGCATCAACATAAATTCATAAGTATTTCATGCATAATTTCATATCATCATAAAAAATATCAAGAGATTTTTGATGATGAGATATACAAATCATGAAGACAAATTATGAATATCAAGAGACATATTATGATTCTTTTTTGATAACTCAAATGGCGAAAAGAAAGAATCATAGTGTCACGTCCCCCCCGAATTTAATTTTCATTCATGAGGTGTGAACCTAACTCAAAATTGATAATATTATAATTCAACAAATAATCCAGGATCTAATCACACATTTGAGGTCACTAAGAAAACATTCAAGTCATTCACCTCTACATTCCACAATTCATAAAACCTGGGCAGTTTATAATCATACATCATGTCACTAGATGATTTTTAAAATCCAAAGGCAACTTAACTAAACCATAACCATGTATAAATCCATAGTTGTGAGAATCTATACAATTACAAAACCAACATGTACCATATGTTTATATCATTCATTATATAATTTTAACTTAACATTCCCAAAATCCTAACATGAGATGTACTTTTCAAATATTTACAGGATACATCAATCTAGATTTGTCATTGATACACACAAAAGGAACTTATACAACATCAACATATCAAGTACGAAAGATTTACCCCAAAATCTTCTAGCTTTCCACTACCTCAACCCAAACTACATATTTTAGCGAGCGATAAGCTATCCTAAAAAAATTATATATCAACGGGGTGAGCATATAAAGCTCAGCAAGCGACTAACATATCCATAGCAAAGAGAACATTTTTTTCCAACAAATAAGATATCAAAAATACAAAGTAGAGATACAAGATGAAACAAAAGCAAGTGTTGTTTGAATGCAGAATTACGATGTCATTTCGTTCGAGGCATGTTTTGTTCATATAATCGAGGAAGGGTAATTGGAGCATATCATTGACATAAGGAGCATATCCAAGGTATATGATAATTTCATGGTATAACAAAGACTTATAACATTTCTGAAACATATCAAAGAACAAAATAGGAATAGAAGCTCAAATGTCACATGACGATGCATTCATTTCATTCTTATCCAAAGCATACATAGAAACATAGCCAAAGCTTTGGATATTATATCAAATACATAGAAGGTGAAGTGGCTTCATAACATAATATGGTATATTCATTTCTGAATGACCATCAAACATAAGTCTCCCACGTCTGGGAGCTCCATCCAGCCACGTCTGAGTGAAGTCATAGGGGGCCGGAAGAGCATCGCGGGCTCTAAGCATAACTCCCGTTACCATTTCTAGCAAAGGTTCACATTTATCCCACAAACACCAGAGTACAAAGGGACAGTATGAATAATGAAATTAGTATATATTGGAAGCACATGCGGAAACACGAAATGTACATATGCCTTTCGAGTCAATACGATACAAACATAATCTTTCACAAATGTATTCAGATTTGAAAGGAAACAAAAGCAAGAGCATACAAAGATTTCAAGAAATCAAATATAGCTCAATTGAAATAAGAAAATTAGATGAATTCAATATCCAAAGAAATGAAACTGGAAGAGGCACATATCGTAAGTAAATGCGGAACAATGAGATGCATGTGCCGAATCATTACGATGCAAACATGATCTTTAGATGATAGCTACAGATGTACAAATAAATAAAGGACAAAAGTATACAGGAATTTAAGGTAATAATGTAAAGCTTAACTGAAATAAGAATTTTTGCCGAAATCGATTTCCAAAGAGAAGAAACAAGGAAAGCCGAAATCGACGAAAGCTCGATTCTAGCAGAATTTGATAAGAACATTGTATGAACCATTTGGATAACCAATTATACTCCAATTTATACAAAATAGATGTCATTAGAAAGTTTTATCAATCTAATTTTGGCAAATCAAGTTTTACAAGAATTAGAATTTACAACAGGGAGTTAAAGATAATTTCGTAGCAAAACGTCTGAAAATATTAGCTCTGTTTTACTGAATCCATAGGGTCGATAAAAGCAGATATTTTAGTTAGCAATTGTACTCCAAAAATTTCAAATCAGGTATATACAGAAAGAATTTTGAGTCTATCTTCGAATAAATCATACTTTTTAGGAATCTGAGTTCACAGCAGAAAGTTATAAGAAGTTAAGTAACAAGAGGTCAGAAATTTTAGTCCCTGTTTTGCAGAATCTGTAGGGTTAATTTAAACATAAGTCTTAGTAGGCATTTAAATGAAATAGGTTTTGTCTAAATAAATATTTTTTTGTCTACATTCAAATGAAATAGGTTTTGTCTAAATACGAGTTTATTACAAAATGTTATGACCGAAACATTGCATAGAGGTCAGATTACCGAAAAATTACAGATTCATAGCTTTATATCAAAACGAAAGAAGGTCTAGTTCTCAGTTGAAATCTTTCAAATTTTGTAGAATAAAAATAGAAATAGAGATTAAAGTTACCGTGGGATGGGGTTAGAACACTTGCCTTAAAATTATTTGAATCCCAAATGTGGGAAAATTGTTAAAAAAACTCAAGCTCTTCTTCTTCTTTTTCTTCTTCTTCTTCCCTTCTCTTCTCAAACTCACGTTGGCTGCAACTCTTCAGGTTTGTTTTCTTTAACCTTTCATCTACTTCTTTTTTTTTTTTTGGTTTTGGCTAATGCAAAAGTTGCATGGTGTCATGCATGCATGAAAGGGGCACCCTTAGGTTAGCTAGTGACACATGTCCACTATTTTTTTCTTTTAAACTTAAATATGAATCTTTTATAAATTATATCAAACTTCTAATATTTACTCTTAGGTCCCTAGCTATAAACTTTTAATATAATATCATTTAATATAAAATAATCATTAAATAATCCTTATTTTTACAAACAAACCTTTTACTAAATTTTCAAAAATGGGATATGTTACACTCTCCCCTCCTTAAAGAAAAAATTAGTCCTCTAAATTTATCATACCTCATTCGATGAAAAGATGAAGATAAGCTTTCATCATTTCTTCCTCAAGCTCCCAGGTTATTTCCTCTCCAGAATGATATCTCCAGATCACTTTAACTAGAGGGATAACCCGATTCCTTAAGATCTTTTCTTTTTTATCAACTATCTGAGTGGGCTCTTCCACGTAAGATAAAGTCTTTATCAATCACCATAGCTCATACTTAATAATATGATAGGGATCAGGTATATACTTTCTGATCATTGAAATATGAAATATATCATGGATATAGTACAATAATGGTGGCAAGGCAATCCTGTAAGCGACATAACCAACCCTCTCAAGAATCTCAAAAGGTCCAATAAATCTTGGGCTTAACTTTCATTTCTTCCCAAATCTTACAATGCCTTTAGAAGGGGAGATCTTCAGGAATACAAAATCCCCGATTTGAAACTCAATATTTCGTCTTATGTTATCAACATAACTCCTTTGATGACTTTGAGCAGTCTTTAACCTTTTTCTTATAAGTTGAATTTTCTCAGTAGACTCTTGTACGTTTTTTTTTGGGGCTAATAACTTTCTATCGCCAATTTCTTCCCAATATATAGGCGTCCTGCATTTTCGCCTATATATGGCTTCAAAATGAGCCATCTGAACACTTGAATGATAACTATTATTGTAAGTGAACTCAATAAAAGAAATATCTTTATCTCATTCACCTTTCCAATCCATAAAATAGGCTCGAACAAATCCTCAAGTGTTTGAATGGTTCTTTCTGATTGACCATCAGTTTGCGGGTGATAAGCAGTGCTAAACTTGACTTTAGTGCCAATAGATTCCTGTAACCTTCTCCAAAATCTAGATAGAAATATGGAGTCTCTATCAGAGATTATCTCCTTTGGAACACCATGAAGTCTTACTATTTCATTCATATATAAATCTGTAAGCCTATCAAGAGAATAAGTCATATGGATCGGTAGGAAACGTGCAGATTTCGTTAACCTATCAATGATAACCCAGATAACATCATGCTTTCTAGAAGTTTGGGGTAGTCCTAAAATAAAGTCCATGGTAATACATTCTCATTTCCATTCTGGAATATCTAAGGGTTGCAACAAACCTCCAGGTCTTTGGTGTTTTGCTTTGATTTGCTAACAAGTCAAACACTTTGAAATATATATTGCAATCTCTTTCTTCATGCCTTCCCACCAATAATGACTTTGGAGATCTCTATACTTCTTAGTGCTACCATGATGCATGGTGTACTTTGAATTATGACCTTCCCTCAGGATTTGATTTTTGATATCTGAGTCATTTGGAACACATATTTTATCCCCAAATCTCAATAGGCCATCCTCTGAAACTCAAAAATTTAGTTTCAACCCCTTTTTTACTTCATTCCTTAAGCAGATCAAGCATCGATCTCATAGTTGTCCTTCTTTAATTTGTTGAATGAGATCAGATTACACTTAGATAGAGGCCATTAAAATCATTGAGTCTTGCCCTTTTCTCATATCATTCAAATAATAATTCTCTACTAATAACTTCCATTGCTTCACAACCAAAGTCGCCATAAAACTTGTAGATTTTCTACTAAGGGCATTTGCTACAACATTAGCTTTACCCGGGTGATAACGAATGGTACAATTATAATCTTTTAGAAGCTCTATCTATCTCCGTTACCTCATGTTTAACTCTTTTTGAGTAAAAATATACTTTAAACTCTTATGATCAGTAAAGATTTCAAATGTTTGCCCATACAAGTAATGCCTCCAAATCTTTAGAGCAAAAATAATTGCTATCAATTCCAACTCATGAGTTGGATAATTCAGTTCATAACTCTTTAGTTGTCTAGAAGCATAAGCAGTTACTTTCCCTTCTTGCATCAAAATACATCCAAGGCCCTTTCTTGAGGCATCGGTATAAACCATAAATCCCTCATCACCACTTGGAAAAGTGAGAATAGGGGTACTAGTCAATCTCCTTTTTAACTCTTGAAAACTTTCCTCACAATCATCACCCCATACAAATTTCATATTCTTTTGAGTGAGTTTGGTGAGAGGTTAAGCAATTCGAGAAAATCCCTCCACAAATCTCCTATAATAACCTGCCATGCTCAAGAAGCTTCTAACTTCTGTCACGGTTGTTGGTACTTCCCACTTAACCACAGCTTCCACTTTCTTTGGATCAACAGATATACCCTTCCTTGAAATCACATGGCCTAAAAAAGTAATTTCATTCAACCAAAATTCACATTTGCTGAACTTTGCATACAACTTCTTTTCTCTTAGTATGGACAATATATTTCTCAAGTGTTCCTCATGCTCATGATTAGTCCTTGAATATATTAATATGTCATCAATGAATACAATCACACAATCGACCAAGAATGACTGAAATATCCTATTCATCAATTCCATAAAAGCTGCAGGGGCATTAGTTAAACCAAAAGGCATCACTAAGAATTCATAGTGACCACATCGAGTTCTAAAAGCTGTTTTTGGAATATCCTCCTTCATGATCTTCAACTGATAGTAACCTGACCTTAAATCAATCTTGAAGAATACTTATGCACCCTACAATTGATCAAACAAATCATCAATTCTAGGTAGGGGATACTTATTTTTTATGGTCACCTGATTCAATTGTCTATAATCAATACAAAGCCTTAATGTTTCATCTTTCTTCTTAACTAATAGCACCGGAGCACCCCATGGTGAAACATTGAGTCGAATGAAACCCTTATCTAATAGTTCTTGTAGTTCCTTTTTCAATTCCTCTAGCTCAAGTGGTGCCATTCCGTAAGGAGGCTTAGATATTGGGGTTGTCCCAGGGACCAAATCAATAGTAATTCACCCTCTCTATCTGGAGGTAAACCAGGCATGTCATTTGGAAATACATCAGGCAAGGAGGTAAATCATGCCCAATACTCTCAAAATAAAAGATGGGATGATCTAGTATGCAAAAAGTGATCCTTTTGTATAATAATCTATGCTGGTATGATTGGAAGATAGTCAATCCATACTTAGTATAATATCAAAACCTCAAATATCTAGGAGAACTAAATCAGCAAGAAGTTCATGTTCTCTAATAGAAATCAAACAAGATAACCAAATCAAGTTTGTTATCAAACATTCCCCAATAGTCGTATTTACATATAGCATATAATCCAGTGGTTTAGGTTGAATGCCCATGTGATAAGCAAAATATTGCGAATCAAATCATAGATGAGACACATGGTCAAACAAATATTTATATTTTTTCAGAACCATGAATAGTACCTTCGACCACTAATTCAGAAGCTTTAGAATCATACTCCGTGATAACATACACTCTGACATGGGCTGATAATTTATGAGGCAGAGATTCTTTCTTCTTGTTCAAATTGCAATCTTTTATTTTATGATCCAAATATCCACAAGCAAAATAGGCTCCAGTCACCTACAAATACAAACTTATTTCATAATCTAACTCGCATCATACACAGGATTGAATCTTTTGTGGTGACTTCCCTTTTTAAATCGATGATGTCTTAACCCTCTTGTTATCACATTCTGATTCATTTCTAATCTTTTTTTTTTGGTAAACTTGTCCTTGCTATTCTTGTCCTTGATCTATAGATATTCTTTTGATCATTAGAACAATTTCGTATATCAAATATCTTCTCCAATCATATCATCTATTTTTCTGCTACCAATGTATTAGGTTCACCACGCTTCTATTGTGCCACTCTGATTTAATATCCCCGATCAACCCTTTTATCATGCTTAATTAATCAAAAGCAGATGAAGTAGGAGGACTAAATGTCCTCGTCATCCTAGATTCCTAAAATGCATCAAAGAAAATTTTTACCAATCACTATACTTCACTAGACCTTAATATATTTTGCGCGTCAACATATCAAATATTTCAGTGATCCTCAAACCATGCTCTGATACCACTCTGTCACATCCCCCCCGAATTTAATTTTCATTTAGGAGGTGTGAACTAACTCAAAATTGATAATATTATAATTCAACAAACAATCCAGGATACAATCACACATTTGAGATCATTAAGAAAAACATTAAAGTCATTCACCTCTACAATCCACAATTCACAAAACCTGTGCAGTTTATA
Source organism: Musa acuminata AAA Group (assembly GCF_036884655.1). Taxonomy (NCBI): domain Eukaryota; kingdom Viridiplantae; phylum Streptophyta; class Magnoliopsida; order Zingiberales; family Musaceae; genus Musa; species Musa acuminata. The sequence goes on from NC_088346.1 coordinate 23,406,827, forward strand.
ATCATACATCATGTCACTAGATAATTCTTAAATTCCAAAGGCAACTTAACTAAACCATAACCACATCATAAATCCATAGTTGTGAGAATCTATGCAATTACAAAACCAACATGTACCATATGTTTATATCATTCATTACATAATTTTAACTTAACATTCCCAAAATCCTAATATGAAAGGTACTTTTCAAATATTTACAAGATACATCAATCTAGATTTGTCATTGATACACACAAAAGGAACTTATACAACATCAACATATCAAGTACGAAAGATTTGCCCCAAAATCTTCTAGCTTCCCACTGCCTCAACCTAAACAACATATTTTAGCGAACGATAAGCTATCTTGAAAAATGTATATATCAATGGGGTGAGCATATAAAGCTCAGCAAGCGACTAACATATCCATAGCAAAGAGGACATTTTTTTTCAAACAAATAAGACATCAAAATTACAAAGCAGAGATACAAGATGAAACAGAAGCAAGTGTTGTTTGAATGCAGAATTACGATGTCATTTCGTTCGAGGCATGCTTTGTTCATATAATCGAGGAAGGGTAATTGGAGCATATCATCGACATAAGGAGCATATCTAGGGCATATGATAATTTCAAGGTATAACAAAGACTTATAACATTTCTGAAACTTATCAAAAAACAAAACATGAAAAGAAGCTCAAATGTCACATGACGATGCATTCATTCCATTCTTATCCAAAGCATGTATAGAAACGTAGCCAAAGCTTTGGATATCATATCAAACACATAGAAGGTGAAGTGGGATCATAACATAATATGGTCCATCCATTTTTGAATGATCACCAAACATAAGTCTCCCACGTCTGGGAGCTCCATCCACCCACGTCTGAGTGAAGTTATAGGGGGCCGGTAGAGCATCGTGGGCTCTAAGCATAACTCCCTTTACCATTTCTAGCAAAGGTTCACATTTATCCAACAAACATCAGAGTACAAAAGGACAGTATGAATAATGAAATTAGCATATATTGGAAGCACATGCGAAACAACGAAATGTATATATGCCTTTCGAGTCAATACGATACAAACATAATCTTTCACAAATGTATTCAGATTTAAAAAGAAACAAAAGCAAGAGCATACAAGGATTTCAAGAAATCACATATAGTTCAATTGAAATAAGAAAGTTAGATGAATTCAATGTCCAAAGAAATGAAACTGGAAGAGGCACATATTGAAAGCAAATGCAGAACAATGGGATGCATGTGCCGAATCATTACGATGCAAACATGATCTTTAGATGATAGCTGCAGATGTAAAAATAAATAAAGGACAAAAGTATGCATGAATTTAAGGTAATAATGTAAAGCTTAACTGAAATAAGTGTTTTTGCTGAAATCGATTTCCAAAGAGAAGAAACAAGGAAAGCCGAAATCGACGAAAGCTCGATTCTGGTAGAATTTGATAGGAACATTGTATGAACTATTTGGATAACCAATTATCCTCCAATTTATACAAAATAGATGTCATTAGAAAGTTTTATCAATCTAGTTTTAGGCAAATCAAGTTTTACAGGAATTAGAATTTACAACAGGGAGTTACCGTTAATTTTATAGCAAAACATCTGAAAATATTAACTTTGTTTTATTGAATCCATAGGGTCGATGAAAGTAGATATTTCAGTAAGCAATTATACTCCACAAATTTCAAATCATGTATAAACAGAAAGAATTTTGAGTCTACTTTCAAATAAATCATACTTTGTAGGAATCTGAGTTCGCAGTAGAAAGTTATAAGTAACAAGAGGTCAGAAATTTCAGTCCCTGTTTTGCAGAATCTGTAGGGTTAATTTAAATAGAAGTATTAGTTGGTATTTAAACTCCAAATCATTCGATCTTAGTAAGAAAATAAAGATTTTTTTGTCTACTTTCAAATGGAATAGGTTTTATCTAAATCAGAGTTTATTACAAAATGTTATGACCGAAACATTGCATAGAGGTCCGATTACCAAAAAATTACAAATTCATAGCTTTATATCAAAACGAAAGAAGGTTTGGTTCTCAGTTGAAATCTTTCAAATTTTGCAGAATAAAAATAGAAACAGAGATTAAGGTTACTATGGGACGGGGTTAGAACACTTGCCTTCAAATTATTTGAATCCCAAATATGGGAAAATTGATGAAAAAACTCAAGCTCTTCTTCTTCTTCTTCTTCTTCTTCTTCTTTTTCTTCCCTTCTCTTCTCAAACTCACATTGGTTGCAACTCTTCAGGTTTGTTTTATTTAACCTTTCATCTACTTCTTTTTTTTTTTGGGTTTTGGCTAATGCAAAAGTTGCAAAGTGTCATGCATGGATGAAAGGGGCTAGGCGTCATCTTTAGAGTAAACATAAGTGACACCCTTAGGTTAGCTAGTGACACAAGTCTACTATTTTTTTTTTTTAACTTAAATCTGAATCTTTCATAAATTATATCAAACTTCTAATATTTACTCTTAGGTCCCTAGCCATAAACTTTTAACATAATATCATTTAATATAAAATAATCATTAAATAATCCATATTTTTACAAACAAACCTTTTACTAAATTTTCAAAAATTAGGGATGTTACACTCTCCGCTTCTTAAAAAAAAAATTAGTCCTCTAAATTTATCATACCTCATTCGACGAAAAGATGAGAATAAGCTTTCATCATTTCTTCCTCAAGCTCCCAGGTTATTTCCTCTTCAGAATGATATCTCTAGATCACTTTGACTAGAGGGATAACCCGATTCCTTAAGATCCTTTCTTTTTTATCAACAATCTGAGTAGGCTCTTCCATGTAAGACAAGTCTTTATCAATCACCATCAGCTATTACTTAATGATATGAGAGGGATCAGGTATATATTTTTTGATCATTGAAACATGAAATATATCATGGATATGGCACAATGATGGTGGCAAGGCAATCCTGTAAGCGACAGAACCAACTCTCTCAAGAATCTCAAAAGGTCCAATAAATCTTGGGCTTAACTTTCCTTTCTTCCCAAATCTTACAATGCCTATAGAAGGGGAGACCTTCAGGAATACAAAATCCCCAATTTGAAACTCAAGATTTTGTCTTATGTTATCAGCATAACTCCTTTGACGACACTGAGCAGTCTTTAATCTTTTTCTTATAAGTTGAATTTTCTCAGTAGTCTCTTGTACTTTTTTTTGGGGCTAATAACTTTCTATCGCCAATTTCTTCCCAACATATAGGCGTCCTGCACTTTCGCCCATATAAAGCTTTATAAGGAGCCATATGAATACTTGAATGATAACTATTATTGTAAATGAACTCAATAAGAGAAATATCTTTATCCCATTCACCTTTCCAATCCATAACATAGGCTCGAACAAATCCTTAAGTGTTTGAATGGTTCTTTCTGATTGACCATTAGTTTGAGGGTGATAAGCAGTGCTAAACTTGACTTTAGTACCAATAGATTCCTGTAACCTTCTCTAAAATCTAGATAGAAATCTGGAGTCTCTATCAGAGATGATCTCCTTTGGAACACCATTAAGTCTTACTATTTCATTGATATATAAATATATAAGCCTATCAAGAGAATAAGTCATATTGATCGGTAGGAAATGTGCAGATTTCGTTAACCTATCAATGATAACCCAAATAGCATCATGCTTTCTAGAAGTTCAGGGTAGTCCTGAAATAAAGTCCATGGTAATACATTCCCATTTCCATTCAGGAATATCTAAAGGTTGCAACAAACCTCCAGGTCTTTGGTGTTCTTCTTTGATTTGCTAACAAGTCAAATACTTTGAAACGTATATTGCAATATCTTTCTTCATGCCTTCCCACCAAAAATGACTTTGGAGAACTCTATACATCTTAGTGAAACTAGGATGCATGGTGTACTTTGAATTATGACCTTCCCTCAGGATTTGATTTTTGATATCTGAGTCATTTGGAACACATATTCTATCCCCAAATCTCAATAGGCCATCCTTTGAAACTCGAAAATTTAGTTTTAATCCCTTTTCTACCTCAATACTAAAGCATATCAAGCGTCGATCTCATAGTTATCCTTCTTTAATTTGTTGAATGAGATCAGATTGCACTTGGATGGAGGCCATTAATATCATTGAGTCTTGCCCTTTTCTCATAACATTCAAATAATAATTCTCTTCTAATAACTTTCATTGCTTCACAACCAAAGTCGCCATAAAACTTATAGATTTTCTACTAAGGGCATCTGCTACAACATTAGCTTTACCCGGGTGATAACGAATGGTACAATCATAATCCTTTAGAAGCTCTATCCACCTCCGCTGCCTTATGTTTAACTCTTTTTGAGTAAAAATATACTTTAAACTCTTCTGATCAGTAAATATTTTAAATGTTTGCCTATACAAGTAATGCCTCCAAATCTTTAGAGCAAAAACAATTACTGCCAATTCCAACTCATGAGTTGGATAATTCAGTTCATAACTCTTTAGTTGTCTAGAAGCATAAGCAATCACTTTCCCTTCTTGCATCAAAACACATCCAAGGCCCTTTCTTTAGGCATCAGTATAAACCATAAATCCCTCATCACCACTTCGAATAGTGAGAATAGGGGCACTAGTCAATCTCCTTTTTAACTCTTGAAAACTTTACTCACAATCATCACCCTATACAAATTTCACATTCTTTTGAGTGAGTTTGGTGAGAGGTTAAGAGATTCGAGAAAATGCCTCCACAAATCTCCTGTAATAAACTGCCAAGCTCAAGAAGCTTCTAACTTCTATCACGGTTGTTGGTACTTCCCACTTAACTACAGCTTCCACTTTCTTTGGATCAACAGATATACCCTTCCCTGAAATCACATGGCCTAAGGAAGCAATTTCATTCAACCAAAATTCACATTTGCTGAACTTTGCATACAACTTCTTTTCTCTTAGTATGGACAATATATTTCTCAAGTGTTCCTCATGCTCCTGATTAGTCCTTGAATATACTAATATGTCATCAATGAATACAATCACACAATCGTCCAAGAATGGCTGAAATATCCTATTCATCAGTTCCATAAAAGCTGTAGGGGCATTAGTTAAATCAAAAGAAATCACTAAGAATTCATAGTGACCATATCGAGTTCTAAAAGTTGTTTTTGGAATATCCTCCTTCATGATCTTTAACTGATAGTATCCTGACCTTAAATCAATCTTGGAGAATACTTATGCACCCTACAATTGATCAAACAAATAATCAATTCTAGGTAGGGGATACTTGTTTTTTATGGTCACGTGATTTAATTGTCTATAATCAATACAAAGCCTTAATGTTCCATCCTTCTTTTTAACTAATAGCACCGGAGCACCCAATAGTGAAACACTGAGTCGAATGAAACCCTTATCTAATAGTTCTTGTAGTTCCTTTTTCAATTCCTCTAGCTCAAGTGGTGCCATTCCGTAAGGAGGCTTAGATATTGGGGTTGTCTCGGGGACCAAATCAATAGTAATTCACCCTCTCTATCTGGAGGTAAACCAGGCAAGTCATTCGGAAATACATCAGGCAAGGAGGTAAATCATGCCCAATACTCTCAAAATAAAAGATGGGATGATCTAGTATGCAAAAAGTGATCATTTTGTATAACAATCTATACTGGTGTGATTGGAAGATAGTCAATCCATACTTAGTATAATATCAAAACTCCAAATATCTAGGAGAACCGAATCAGCAAGAAGTTCGTGTTTTCCAATAGAAATCAAACAAGATTACTAGATCGAGTTTATTATCAAATAATCCCCAATAGCTGTATTTATATATAGCATATAAATCAGTGGTTTAGGTTGAATGCCCATGTGATAAGCAAAATATTGCGAATCAAATCATAGATGAGACACATGGTCAAACAAATATTTATATTTTTTCAGAACCATGAATAGTACCTTCGACCACTAATTCATAAGCTTTAGAATCATACTCCGTGATAACATACACTCTGACATGGGCTGATAATTTATGAGGTAGAGATTCTTTCTTCTTGTTCAAATTGCAATCTTTTATTTTATGATCCAAATATCCACAAGCAAAATAGGCTCCAGTCACCTACAAATACAAACTTATTTCATAATCTAACTCGCATCATACACAGGATTGAATCTTTTGTGTTGACTTCCCTTTTTAAATCGATGATGTATTGACCCTCTTGTTATCACATTCTGATTCATTTTTAATCTTTTTTTTTTCGGTAAACTTGTCCTTGCTATTCTTGTCCTTGATCTCTAGAAATTCTTTTGATCATCAGAACAATTTCGTACATTAAATATCTTCTCCAATCGCATCATCTATTTTTCTGCTACCAATGTATTAGGTTCACCACGCTTCTATTGTGCCACTCTGATTTAATATCCCCGATCAACCCTTTTATCATGCTTAGTTAATCAAAAGCAGATAAAGTAGGATGATTAAATGTCCTCGTCATCCTAGATTCCTAAAATGCATCAAAGAAAATTTTTACCAATCACTATAGTTCACTAGACCTCAATATATTTTGCGCGTCAACATATTAAATATTTCAGTGATCCTTAAACCATGCTCTGATACCACTCTATCACGTCCCCCCCGAATTTAATTTTCATTTAGGAGGTGTGAACTTAACTCAAAATTGATAATATTATAATTCAACAAACAATCCAGGATCCAATCACACATTTGAGGTCACTAAGAAAAACATTCAAGTCATTCACCTCTACAATCCATAATTCACAAAACCTGTGCAGTTTATAATCATACATCATATCATTAGATGATTCTTAAAATCCAAAGGCAACTTAACTAAACCATAACCACATCATAAATCCATAGTTGTGAGAATCTATACAATTACAAATCCAACATGTTTCACTTGTTTATATCATTCATTACGTAATTTTAACTTAACATTCCCAAAATCCTAACATGAGAGGTACTTTTCAAATATTTACCGGATATATCATTCTAGATTTGTCATTGATACACACAAAAGGAACTTATACAACATCAACATATCAAGTACGAAAGATTTGCCTCAAAATCTTCTAGCTTCCCACTGCCTCAACCCAAACTACATATTTTAGCGAGCGATAAGCTATCCTAAAAAAATTATATATCAATAGGGTGAGCATATAAAGCTCAGCAAACGACTAACATATCCATAGCAAAGAGGACATTTTTTTCAAACAAATAAGATATCAAAATTACAAAGCAGAGATACAAGATGAAACAGAAGCAAGTGTTGTTTGAATACAGAATTACGATGTCATTTCGTTCGAGGCATGTTTTGTTCATATAATCGAGGAAGGGTAATTGGAGCATATCATTGACATAAGGAGCATATCCAGGGCATATGAGAATTTCTAGGTATAACAAAGACTTATAACATTTCTGAAACATATCAAAGAACAAAACATGAATAGAAGCTCAAATGTCACATGACGATGCATTCATTTCATTCTTATCCAAAGCATGCATAGAAACATAGCCAAAGCTTTGGATATCACATCAAACACATAGAAGGTAAAGTGGGATCATAACATAATATGGTCCATCCATTTCTGAATGACCACCAAACATAAGTCTCCCACGTTTGGAATCTCCATCCACCCACGTCTGAGTGAAGTCATAGGGAGCTGGTAGAGCATCACGGGCTCTAAGCATAACTCATTTTACCATTTTTAGCAAAGTTTCACATTTATCCCACAAACATCGGAGTACAAAGAGAGAGTATGAATAATGAAATTATCATATATTGGAAACACATGCGAAACAACGAAATGTACATATGTCTTTCGAGTCAATACTATACAAACATAATCTTTCACAAATGTATTCAGATTTGAAAAGAAACAAAAGCAAGAGCATATAAGGATTTCAAGAAATCACATATAGCTCAATTGAAATAAGAAAGTTAGATGAATTCAATGTCCAAAGAAATGAAACTAGAAGAGGCACATATCGAAAGTAAATGCGGAACAATGGGATGCATGTGCCGAATCATTACGATGCAAACATGATCTTTAGATGATAGCTGCAGATGTACAAATAAATAAAGGACAAAAGTATACAAGAGTTTAAGATAATAATGTAAAGCTTAACTAAAGTAAGTGTTTTTGCCGAAATCGATTTCCAAATAGAAGAAACAAGGAAAGCCGAAATCGATGAAAGCTCGATTCTAGCAGAATTTGATAGGAACATTGTATGAACTATTTGGATAACCAATTATGCTCTAATTTATATAAAATAGATGTCATTAGAAAGTTTTTTCAATCTAATTTTAGACAAATAAGTTTTATAGGAATTAGAATTTACAACAAGGAGTTACAGATAATTTCGTAGCTAAACGTCTGAAAATATTAGCTCTATTTTACTGAATCCGTAGGGTCGATGAAAGCAGATGTTTTAGTTAGCAATTATACTCCAAAAATTTCAAATCAGGTATATACAGAAAGCATTTTGAGTCTATCTTCGAATAAATCATACTTTGTAGGAATCTGAGTTCACAGTGGAAAGTTATAAGTAGTTAAGTAACAAGAGGTCAGAAATTTCAGTCCCTATTTTACAGAATCTGTAGGGTTAATTTAAACAGTAGTCTTAGTAGCAATTTAAATTCCAAATCATTCGATCGTATTATCAAAATAAAGATTTTTTCGTCTACTTTCAAATGGAATAGGTTTTGTCTAAATCAGAGTTTATTACGAAATGTTATGACCGAAACATTGTATAGAGGTCAGATTACCGAAAAATTATAGATTCATCGCTTTATATCAAAACGAAAGAAGGTCTGGTTCTCAGTTGAAATCTTTCAAATTTTATAGAATAAAAATAGAAACAGGGATTAAGGTTACTGTGGGATGGCATTAGAACACTTGCCTTAAAATTATTTGAATCCCAAATGTGGGGAAAATTGATGAAAAATCTCAAGCTCTTCGTCTTCTTCTTCTTCTTCTTCTTCTTCTTCTTCTTCTTCTCTTCTCAAACTCATGTTGGCTGCAACTCTTCACGTTTGTTTCCTTTAACCTTTCATCTACTTCTTTTTTTATTTTTTTTTGGATTTTGGCTAATGCAAAAGTTGCAAGGTGTCATGCATGCATGAAAGGGGCTAGGTGTCATCTTTAGAGTAAACATAAGTGGCACCCTTAGGTTAGCTAGTGACACAAGTCTACTATTTTTTTTTTTAACTTAAATATGAATCTTTCATAAATTATATCAAACTTCTAATATTTACTCTTTGGTCTCTAGCCATTTACTTTTAATATAATATCATTTAATATAAAATAATTATTAAATAATCCTTATTTTTACGAACAAACCTTTTACTAAATTTTCAAAAATGGGAGATGTTACACATAATAGACAATCTTGATTTATAAAAAGAATTTTGAAGTTATAAATCATTCGAAATCAATATCATGATTTCGATAAAATTCATTAAATTTAAATCATTTTCATAATCTATGAGATTCACAAAAGCATAATATACATGGATTCATTAATGAAGAATCAAAATTAATTTCATGTTTCAAAAATTCATAACATAGGAATTGAGAAATTTTCAAGAAATGTATTCCCCTTTTATTTCATACAAGCATGCCTTTGCTAAATAAAATATTCATCATCGTTTCAAAACCGAAAAAGCCACTTTTCATCATGAATAACTTCAAAGTCTCATGGATAGAATAAATCATCAAGCATAATTTCATTAAACATAAATCATCTTCAATCAAAATCATGAAATCATCAAGATATACATTAATGCTTCTTAAATTAATCTTGTTAGGTGTACAAGCATTAGATTTATATCTAACATTTTATTGCATTATTACATCATTAAAATATATTTCATAAGGCATTCATAATCATTTTGTTTGTTTATCATAAAACATGCAATTTTCATGATTATTTTTAAAATTACTAGCATGATCATAATTTTTACATTTTCATTTCATTTTTAAACATATAATTTTTAAGAACAATAATTATTCTAAACTAAATTAAAAATAACTCATAAAAAGTATCATGTAATTTTGAAATAAATTAAGGGTATTTTGATTATCTTATCGTCGAAAGCCGTTAAGGCGTAGTTTGCCACATCACCTTTGTTGATTTTCTCCTCGTCTTCGGAGGAGCTTGATTCATCCCAAAGTTCTTCCCTCTTCTTGCATTCATAGCAAGTAATTGTGTTCTTTTTATTGTTTAATTTTTGTTTCATAAACTTTTTAAATTTCATAGTGATGAGTTCAAGTTCACCATCACTTGAGCTTATGCTCGAGTGGTCTTCTTTTGTTCGATGGCCAAAATCCTTCCTGTTCTTTGGAAGGTGGTTCTCAAGTTCTTTACGTGTATTACACGTCATTTGATAGGTCATTAGAGACCCAATAAGTTTTTTGATGAAAAAAGTATTCAAAGATTTTGATTCTTTTATAGCCGTTATTTTCGAATCCTAATTCTTAGAAAGCGATCGTAAAATCTTGTTAATGAGTTCAAAATTAGAAAAGCATTTGCCAAGAGCTTTTAAACCATTGACGACATCCGTAAAGCGGGTGTACATGTTAACAATGGTTTCACTAGGCTTCATTCGAAAATGTTCAAAATCATGCAATAAAAGATTGACTTTAGACTCTTTAACTCTATTTGTGCCTTCGTGTGTGATTTCGAGAATGTGCCAAATATCAAAAGCCGTTTCGCATAAAGAAACCCGCTTGAATTCATTTTTATCTAAGGTGAAAAATAGAGCATTCATTGCTCTAGTATTTAAAGAAAATATCTTCTTCTCCAAATTATTCCAATCGTTCATTGGAAGAGAAGACCTTTGAAATATGTTTTCGACCATATTTCATAAATTTAAATCAATAAAAAGCAAGAAAACTCTCATTCGAGTTTTTCAATAAGTGTAGTCCGTCCCATTGAAAAAGGGAGGACGAATGAGAGAAAGTCCCTCTTGAAAGCCGAAAAGAGCCATTTCTCTTGGGTGTTAAACTAAATGAGAAATTACGAGGCTCTGATACCAATTGTTAGGAAAAGAGTCGACACTAAGAGGGGGGGTGAATTAGTGCAGCGGTAAAATCACGTCGGTTATGAAAATTTCTTCGTACGTTAAAAATCGATTTTGGAAACTTAACTTGAAAGCATGTTCGTAAAAGTATTGAAGGCATTTTGTAGTTAATGTAAATTGCAAAAAGGAAATGCAAACCAGATTTTATAGTGGTTCGGTCGTCGTGAGCTACATCTACTCCGTCGATTCCTCTTCCGTCGAGGCCACCGGTATCCACTATCGGTCTTCCTTCAATAAGCGAAGACCAATCACCTTTTACACCCCTCTTCTCCTTTTCATAGGTTTAGGAGACAACCTTTACAAGCACACACACTCCTCTCTAAACAGAACTCTAAGTTTAAGCTAGAGGAGGGATTTTTCAAGTGATTTCTATAGCGTTTTCTCACTTTAAAACTCATTGTGCTTATGTCTATTAACCAGGGATAAGAGGGGTATTTATAGGCCTCAAGTTGATTCAAACTTGGAGTATAAAAACATCTCATCCCGGGTTTCTTAGGTTCGAGCAGTACCACCGCCTGTGTTGGGCAATACCACCATTAGTGTCAGTCTGACACTGCACTTGGCGGTACCACCACCTGTAGCCTCTCGGAGGCTGTCTGGGCAGTACCACCGCCCAGACCGATGGTACCACTGCCTGAAATAGTCTCGAAGACTATGCCACGATGGTGCCACTTCTTGGGTCACTGTTTGGGCCTTTCATTGGGCCCAACACAGTCCTTACATGGGCCCAACTGGCTCATAATTGGGTTGGCCCAATTCTAATCCCAATTACGTGCTAACTACGAAATCTAAGACATTTCCTAAGCTAAACAAGTCTGTAAGTATAGTTTCTTCCAGCGAGCTTCCGGTGATCTTCCAACGAACTTCCGACGAACTTCCGACGATCTCTCGACAATGTTCCAACAGACTCTCGGCAAGCTCCTGGAATTCATGACAATCTTCTTGGTGAGTTCCGACGAGCTTCTCTAGCAAGCTCTGAGACTTCTCGGCTGGTTCCCGTACAACTTCCAACGAACATCCGAACTTCCAACAAACTCTCGAACTCTTAACGAAATCGCGTTCTTGACTCCGGGACTTCATTTTAATTTATGCCTTGCTATCGTAGTTAATCCTACACATGTAAAAATACACTTTGATCTAGACAATTATTACTAAGCTTGAATCATGTTGTTCGGCATGTCATTGGTCCATCGATGTTTCATCCGATTCTTCGGCACATCATCCTCTCTTGCAGCCTATTGCCCAATCGGCTAGTTGACTCCACAACTCCGATATCCTTGGCGCAATATCCATTTTTCTTGGCCCGATATCCGAATCCATGGCCTGAAGCCTTCCGTCGATACATCGACTAATCCTCCGGCTTGACGTCCAATCTTCTGACATGTTCCACCGGCCCAACATGATTCTTCCTACTTTAATTATCTCATCTTGATTAAAGCATCCTACATCACTAAAAACATAGATCAAATCATAAACACTTATCAATTGGTTTCATCATTAAAATATGAGATTCAACACCCATGTCAACTCATGCCATTGATGGTTACTCTTACTTCATTACCTTCACTGATGATTTCTTAAGATATGTATATATGTACTTAATGAAGTACAAGTCTGAGGCCTTTGAGAAATTCAGAGAGTATAAGAATGAAGTGGAGAACTAGACTGGAAAGAGTATCAAGACTCTTCGATCAGATCGAGGAGGTGAGTACTTAAGTACAAAGTTTACCTAGTTCCTCAAGGACCATGGGATTTTATCACAATGGACACCTCCTTATACACCTCAGCTTAATGGTGTGTTTGAAAGGAGGAATTGTACGCTGTTAGACATGGTACGGTCCATGATGAGTTTCGCTGACTTACCCATCCATTTTGGGGATATGCCATAGAGACTGTAGCTTACCTTCTGAACAGGGTTCCAACTAAGTCGGTAGTGTCTACACCATATGAGATATAGAAAGGGAAGAAGCCCGATTTTAAGGTTGTTAAGATTTGGGGTTGCCCTGCCCATGTTAAAAGACACGACTTCGATAAGTTGGAATCAAGGACGGAGTGGTGTAATTCGTGAGATACCCCAAAGAAACTTGTGGGTATTATTTCTATAATCTTAAGGACCAAAAGGTCTTTGTAGCTAAGATAGCGATGTTCCTTGAGAAGGAACACATTCTTGGCGGAGATAGTGGGAGCATGAAAGAGTTGAGCGAGGTTGGAGAACCTAGCTCAAGCACCACTCTACAGCCCAAGTCTATTCAGGTACCTAATACACAAGTTCCAACTTTACATAGGTCTAGCAAAGTATTCCATCCTCTTGAGAGATATGTGGGACATATTAGTGGAGAGGATGTTGAGGACACTAATCCTCATACCTATGAAGAGGCTATTATGAGTATAGACTCCGGGAAGTGGTAAGAAGCCATGAATTCTGAGATGGATTCTATGTACTCCAATAAGGTTTGAAACCTAGTTGATGCGCCCGAAGGTATTGTACCCATCGGTTGCAAGTGGATCTTTAGGAAAAAGATCATAGTATATGGAAAGGTAAAGAGACCTATAAAGTAAGGCTAGTAGCTAAGGGGTATCGTCAAAGGTAATGTGTTGACTATGACGAAACCTTCTCACCCGTAGCAATGCTAAAATCCATCCGAATTCTATTGGCTATTTCAGCACACTATGATTATGAAATCTGGCAGATGGATGTGAAAATCGTATTTCTCAATAGGAACCTCGAGGAGGAGGTGTATATAATACAATCCGAGGGATTCATGTCTAAAGACTGCCCAGATAAGTTCTTCAGGTTGCTTAGATCAATTTATGGACTAAAGTAAGCTTCTCGAAGTTGGAACATAAGATTTGATGAGGCAATCGGATCTTATGACTTCGTTAAGAACGAAGATTAGCCGTGTGTGTATAGGAAGGTAAGTGGGAGCGCTATCACCTTTTTGGCGCTATCACCTTTTTGGTGTTATATGTGGATGACATCCTGATCATTGGGAATAATGTAGGAATGCTATCCACGGTAAAGGCTTGGTTAGCTAGACACTTCTCCATGAAGGACTTAGTAGAAGCATCCTATATCTTGAGGATTCGAATCTATAGAGATAGATCCAAGAGGATGCTTGGTTTATCCCAATCAATGTACATAGAAACCATTGTCAAAAGGTTTGGTATAAAAAAATTTCAAGAGAGGTCTCATACCGATGAGACATGAGATATTGCGTTCTAGAAGTATATTCTCAAAGACTCTTGAAGAAAGGGAGAACATGAGTAGGATACTCTATGCCTCAGCGATAGGGTCTATCATATATGCCATGCTATATACCAGGCCTGATATAGCGTATGCTTTAAGTGTCACGAGTAGGTATCAGGCGGATCCAGGCTTGGAACCCTGGAAAGCATTAAAGTGCATCCTTAAATACTTGAGAAGAACTAAGGATCTTTTACTAGTATATGGAGATAGTATCTTTAGGACTAAAGGCTATACAGACTCAAGTTTTCAGTTTGATGTCAATTATAGCAAGTCGAATTCGGGGTATATGTATACCTTGAATGGAGGAGCAATATGCTAAAAAAGTTCCAAGCAAGATACTACTGTTGACTCAACTGCAGAGGCATGAGTACATTGCTGTAGTAGAGGCAACAAAGGAGGGAGTCTGGATGTAGAAGTTCATCACAGATCTGGGACTCATGCTAGATAGCAAGGAGTCGATTCTCTTATATTGCAACAACTACAAGGCGATTGCTCAAGTGAAGGAACCCAGGTCTCATCAGTAGTGTTCTAAGGAGGTTCCTCCTAATCAGAGAGATCGTGACCCAAGGAGATGTAGGAGTGGAAAGAGATCCATCCGAAGATTATATTGCAGATCCATTAACAAAGCCATTATCTTCAATTGTCTTTGAGCATCACAAGGGTATAATGGAGATCAGACACATAGGTGATTGGCTTTAGGTCAAGTGGGAGATTGCTAGTCAAGTGGACGAAGCATCGAGGGACCAATGACATGCCGGACAACTTGATTAATGGTTAGTATTAATTTTCTAGATCGAAGTGTGTTTTACATATGCATGATTAACTACAATAGCAAGGCATGAGGCAAAATGAAGTCTCAGAGTCAAGGACGTGATTTCGTTGGGAGTTCGAGAGTTCATCGGAAGTCCGAACGTTCGTCGGAAGTTCTATCGGAACTAGCCGAGAAGTCTCAGAGCTTGCTAGAGAAGCTCATCGAAACTCGCCAAGAAGATCGTCGTGAAGTCCAGGAGCTTGCCGGGAGTCTGCTGGAACATTGTCGCGAGATCGTTGGAAGTTTATCGGAAGCTCGTCGGAAGAATAGACATAGGGACTTGTTTAGCTTAGCAAATGTCTTAGGATTTCGTAGTTAGCACGTAATTGGGCTTGGATTTGGGCCAACCCAATTAAGGGCCATCTAGGCCCATGTAAGGCACGTAATTCACCCCCCCCCCCCTCTTAGTGCCAACCCCGACCCTTGATCCTAATAGTCTGGCATGTCATTGGTTCATCGACGCTTCGTCCGATTCTTTGGCACATTGTCCTCTCTTGCGGCCTATTGCCTAATCAGCCAGTTAACCTCTGTAACTCTGATATCCTTGGCGCAATATCCGCTCTTCTTGGCCCGATGCCCGAATCCATGGCCCAAAGCCTTTTGTCGATGTGTTGACCGATCCTCTGGCCCGACGTTAAATTTTCTGATATGTTTTCCTCCGACCTAACATGATTCTTCCTGCTTTAATTGTCTCTCCTTGATCGAAGCATCCTGCGTCACTCAAAATGCAGATAAAATCATAAACACTTATCAATTGGTTTCATCATCAAAATCCGAGATTCAACAATCTCCCCGTTCTTGATGATGACAACCAATTGATGACGTAGTTAACCTTAACTCCCGAAGTTTAAACAAACTCCCCCTATCAATATGTCATATTGATAGAACTCTTGGATTCAAAAATCCAAGAAACATGTTATCATAAACTTATGCATAACATCATACTTCTCCCCCTTTGTCATCAACAAAAAGGAGAAGTCCAACTATCAAGTGTTTAGATATACAAGTTCAAATCATTGCATAACAAACATATTATCAAGTTTTATCATCAAACAATTTGTAAGCTAAAAAATTTAGCAAGTTTTATATCATACAAGCTAGCAATTTTGAGATGTTCAAGAAAATAACTATTGCTTCTTGAAATATATAAGTTTGTAAATTTTGCTAGATGTGCAAGTTAGCGTGTTTTGCTTCTTGAGATAAGCAAGATACCACTTCTTTCTCCATGCAATTTGCAAGCTAGCAAATTTTTGCTTCCTTTGCAATATATGAGCTAGCAATTTTGCTTCCTTTGCAAAGTGCAAGTTTCTAAATTTTACAAGATGAGCTAGCAATATTTCTCCCCCTTTGTCAATGTCAAAAAGAAAGGAAGAATACAATGTTGTAATTCTTTTCCCTTTACAATAATTTTCAAAGCATGACAAAGGTAAACAACAAAAATGAATGTCAAAAGATCATATATCATTTTTGACAAGAAAGTATGATAGGAAAATAATCTTGATTCAAAAAGAAGATTCAAGTCTAAAATTTGAGAAATTAAGATCATGATCCGAAAAAGAATGTATAAGGAAAGTTTATGTATTTTTGCAATTTGCCTAAATTTAACATTCAAACTAGCAATTTTCTTTCTCCCCTTTATTGTAATCAAGGAAGAAGTTGAGTGGAAGAATATAATTTTTACATCAATGCTCTACTTATAACATGAGGTTTACAACCACTAATACAAAGGAATTTATACATCATGTCATGAAAGATAATATCAAATATCATGTGAATACTAATAGACATGATTCATTTTGATAAGTATTATCTTTAATAAAATACAAGAAGTCATTAGAGAATAAAAGTGAGGGATCTTGATTTATATAAAGAAATTATCAATTCCGAGGATTCAAGATCAATGATATAGATAAAGATTTTCCTATAGCAAATAAAGTCATGAGATAACACAGATGATCTCGATTCATGTATAATATCTCTTAATTCATTATGAATCATAAAAATTATAATTCTAAAAAATCATGATTCATCTATAAAATCTCCTCTTAAGAAAATACCAAGAAGAATCGTAGGAGAACAAACAAGAGATCTTGATTAAAAACAAATCTCAAGTAATTCCAAGAAACCAAGATCATGATATAGGTAAAAACTCATTCAAATACAAATAATCAAAATCATCAACATATTTTCAAGAAAATTCAATGAAAACAACGTAAATAGATTCTCATGAGAACTCGATTTATATATAATATCTGAATTTTTCATGAATGTCATAAGACATGATTTATTTCAACAAATCTCTTCTTTTATAAGTGGATAAAAGAAACATAGGAGATCTTGATTGGCACATAAGAAATCTCAAGTTATAAATTTTGAAAAATCAAGATAAAGAGCATTTAAATTCAAATCATCAAATCAAGATTATTTTCAAGAGATTACATGATATAGATTCATCACTAAAAATCACTTGTTGAAAAATCGAAAAACTTTAGAGGTATTTTAAAAAAATATGCATTCTCCCTTTTTGTTTTAATTTAAGTGATTTGATTTCATACAAGCATGTTCTTTTCTTTCAAATCCATGCATCATCTATTAACACAAAAAAAAAAAAGAACTTTCAAAAGATCATAAAAATTATCATGCATAAGTTCGAAATATAAACTCGTTAAGCATGCTTTCAAATCATCATTACATTTTCATTAAGACTTCAAGCATGGTTTTGTTGAACATAATGTTGAATGATTCTTAAAGATATCTAAACTTCTTTAGTTTCAATTTGTGTGATTAACTTTATATTAGCATGCCCAAATATTTGTTCTCATGTCAAAACCATGCATCAATGGAAAGATACAAAATCATCAAGATCAAAAAGTGTAATGCATAATTCCAAAACATATGATTTCAAATCATTACTTCAAATCCTCATGTATAAAATAAAATCATCAAGATATACATTATTGCTTCTTAAAACACATATAGGATTTATCTTAAATATTATATTTAAGTCTAACATTTTATTCATTTATCATAAAAGATACAATTTTCATAATCATTTTCAAAATTACTAGCATGATCCCTATCATTAAACATGTAATTCAAAAAAAATAAATTTTTTTAAAACTAATTTAAGAACAGCTCATGAAAAGCATCATGTAATTTCAAAATAAATTAAGGGCATTTTGATTACCTCATCATCGAAAACCGTTAAGACGTAGTTTGCCACATCGCCTTTGTTGATTTTCTCTTCGTCTTCGGAGGAGCTCGATTCATCTTTTGGCAACTTTTTCTTGCATTCATAGCAAGTAGTTCTACTTTTTTTAAGTTTATTTTTGTTCTTTAATCGTTGTTTCATGAACTTTTTAAATTTCATGAGGAGTTTAAGTTCACCATCACTTGAGCTTATGCTTGAGTGGTATTCAATTGTTCTAAGTTTGAAATCCTTCCTATTATTTGGAAGGTGGTTCTCAAGTTTTTTACGTGCATTGCATATCATTTCATAGGCCATCAAAGACCCTATAAATTCTTCAATTGGTAAATGGTTAAGTTTTTTGATTCTTGAATAGCCGTTACTTTTGAATCCCAACTTTTATTAAGAGAACGTAAAAACTTGTTTACAAGTTCAAAATCCAAAAAACTTATACGAAGTGATTTTAAACCATTGACGACATCTGTAAAACGGGTGTACATATCTTCAATAGTTTCACTTGGCTTCATTCAAAAAAGTTCAAAATCATGCATCAAAAAGTTGATTTTCGAATCTTGAACTTTGCTAGTGCCTTCATGTGTGATTTCAAGAGTATACCAAATATCGTACGTAGTTTTGCAAGTAGAAACCCGATTAAACTCAGTTTTATCTAAGGCACAAAATAGGGCATTCATAGCCTTTGCATTTAGAGAAAAAAGTTTCCTTCTCCAAATCATTCCAATGGTTCATTCGAAGAGAAGACCTTCGAAAACCGTTTTCAACAATATTCCATAAATTTAAATCCAAGAAAAGCAAGAAAACTCTCATTCGAGTTTTCCAATATGTGTAGTCAATCCCATTGAAGAAGGGAAGACAAATGAGAGAGTGACTCTCTTGAAAGCCGAAAAGAGCTATTTCTCTTGGGTGTTAAACTAAATAAGAAATTACGAGGCTCTGATACCAACTATTATGAACGAATCGACATTAAGAAGGGGGTGGGGGGGGGGGGGGGGGGTGGTTAATTAGTGTAGCGGTAAAAACGTCAGTTCTGAAAATTCTTTCGTACATTGAAAACCAATTTCGGAAACTTGAAAGCATATGTGAGTGTAGGCATAGTAAAAGCATAATAAAGAGGAGAGGTAGTTTGCTATAAAAGCATAATAAAGAGGAAATACAAACCAGATTTTATAGTGGTTCGGTCGTTGTGACTTACATCCACTTTGCTGATTCCTCTTCCGTCGAGGCTACCGGCATCCACTATCGGTCTTCCTTCAATAGGCAAAGACCAACCACCTTTAACAACTCGATTCTCCTTTTACCGGGTTTAGGAGATAATCCTTACACTCCCACTTACTCCTCTCTCAAACTATTCTAACACTTAGAACTTTGAGAGGAGTTTCACACACAATTGCAATAGAGTTTTTTTTCTTTTTTTGCTCTTAGTTATGTATTACTTAACTAGGGATGAGAGGGATATTTATAGGCTTCAAGTTGATTCAAACATTGAGCGTAAGAACATCTCATCTCGGGTTTTTGTTAAGACTCTAGCTAGGAGAGTCCTAATTGAGAGGGACATTATGTTAGGACTCTAGCTAGAAGAGTCCTAATTGAGAGGGACATTCATGTAGGAGGTTTTTTCTTAGAGAAGAATTAGGAGTTGTAAGGGAATAGGAGTCTTGAGTAGGAGTCCTATTATGAGTTGGTTAGAAGTAAGAGTCTTAAGTAGGAGTCCTATTAGGAGTTAGGGTTTAGAAGCCCTATAAATAGCCATGTATTCCTTCTCTTTTCTTAAGCAATAGATGAATCTTTTCTGCAGCCTTTGAGCAGCAACTTGGAGGGAGGAACCCCTATAGAGTTTCAAGGAGGCCGATCCCCTAAAGAGATCAACCCCAAGTTTAGAATCTGCAAGGGTTCTAACACCTGGTATCAGAGCAGCGTTCTTGGCATATCGCTACCCTTCCATTGCCATCCATCAACCCTCCACAACTGTCCAAAGCAATTCCCACAATTGCTTAAAAGATCGTCGCCAAATTTCGCCATCATCTCCACCACCGCGGATCATCCTGTGAATTGCAACAAGTTCTGGTTTCCTACCTTACTGCTACTGCAATTTAGTTATCCCTATCCGAAAATCCAAAAAAAAAAAAAATTATTCCTATATTGCTGCATAAACTTTGCGTCACAAAGTTTTCATCTCTACAACGAAAGATACATTGTAGAATTTCAACCGTATAGCACTGTTTGTTTGATCTTGATACTATATTTTCTCTGTCATATAAACTAAGATATTACTGTCAATTCCCTCCTCAAATCTCTCAAATTTTTGGTGGAGATTTCGTCGAGAAACTGTTGTTTCTTCGACGATAATTCTGCCTCTTACAAGACAACACAATTCTGCAGCAAACTTTCACTGATTTCTATCAAACCTATACATGCCTTTAACCCGTCAACAAAAGAGAGATCTTAATATCACAGATTTGGAGTCATATACTATGGCATCTAAGGAGGCAATCAATGCTAAATTTGAAGCCTTTGAGGCACGAATGAAGGATAAGATTCGGACTCTCCTTACCGAATTCAGTTTGGGCCGACCACCAAGCCCAAAGAAATCACATCAAGGAGAGAGCTCTAACCAATCACATCATGCCCAAAGAGATGACTTCCAAGAGAGAGGAGGCTCTATGACCAACCCCAACTATTCGCGCATGAGAGTGGACTTCCCTAGATGGGAAGAAGGAGACCCAATTGGTTGGATCTCGCGAGCGGAGCAATATTTTCGGTACCATAAAACTGCGGATGCATCGATGGTGGAAATTGCAGCTATACATCTTGAAGGGGATGCCATACAATGGTTTGACTGGTTTGAACACACTTATGGAGTCATTTCATGGCGACAATTCAAAGAAGGACTACTGATTCGCTTCGGACCAACTTATTATGAGAACATTGACGAACAACTAGCAAAGATCCGACAAACCTCCACCATTCAGGAGTACTAAACCAGGTTTGAAAGATTATCTAATCAAACTCATGATTGGTCTGAAAAACAACTATTGGGGACCTTTATTGAGGGCTTAAAGCCAGAGATCCGGGGAGAAGTTAAGGCGCGATAACCATACACGCTTATGGCAGCCATCTCTTTCGCACGACTTCAAGAGGAGCGATTGAACCATGAAGCCCAGAGGACTAGGATCACTCCACGACCTACAATACTAAAGCCCTCAGCCCCCCCTACTATCAACCGAGTCCCTGCACTGAAAAGGTTAACAAGAGAAGAACTTCGGGAGCGATCTGCGAAGGGGTTATGTTGGCATTGCGACGAGCCGTGGAGCCGCGAGCATCGGTGTAAAAAAGGCAGACTTCTTATGATTGAACTATTAGAAGAAGAGGTCATTGAATATCAAGAAGAGAGCCTTGAACATGAAGAAGAAGATATGGAAGAAGAGCCACAGCCGACCGACATTATGGTACATGCACTAGCCGGCTACTCAAATCCGCAAACGATGAAAGTTGGAGGCCTTCTCAAACAACAGCCGATCACTATTCTCATCGACACTGGTAGCACTAATAACTTCCTGAATAGTAAGGTTGCTGCTCGGATGACACTGCATATTGAAGGTTGCAGCAAGTTTGATGTAAAGGTTGCGAACGGCAGAATCCTAAAGTGCGACCAAAGATGCCCGCAGGTGAAACTATTACTGCAAGACCAAGAAATTATCACCGATTTCTTCCTCCTACCAATCGATGACTATGAGGCAGTGCTTGGCATAGAATGGCTGACTACACTAGGTGATGTCTCTTGGAACTTTTCTAAATTAATTATGAAATTCTACTGTAAGGGCAAACAGATCATCCTACGCGGCAAGCGCTGAAGCAACGTTACCACTATTTCGCCCCAACGAATGGAGAAAGTTTTGCACAAGGTAAATGGTGGCTTTTTGATGCATCTCTAGCCACAACCAGAAGAGAAGAAAATAGAAATTAAAGATCAAAATCTTGCCCAATTTCTTACTGAATTTGCCGACATATTTGCTGAACCGCGCGGTCTTCCTACTTCTCGGCAACATGACCATCGAATTCCAATCCTTCGGGGCAAGCCACCAGCGAACACTCGACCGTACCAATATCCTCACATCTAGAAAGATGAAATTGAAAATATCATAAAGGAGATGCTTGAAACAGGGGTAATTCGGCCAAGTTGTAGCCCCTATTCCTTACCGGTGCTACTTGTACGCAAGAAGGACGGAACTTGGCGGATGTGCATCGACTACCGAGCTTTAAATAGCATCACCGTCAAGGACAAGTACCCAATACCAGTGGTGGATGAACTTCTTGATGAATTGAAAGGAGCTCGAGTCTTCACGAAGTTGGACCTCCGATCCAGTTACCACCAAATTCGGGTATGTGACGATGACATTCCAAAAATTGCATTTCGCACACATGATGGCCATTATGAATTCTTGGTAATGCCTTTTGGACTCACTAATGCTCCTTCAACCTTTCAAACTCTCATGAATGATATATTTCATAGCTTTCTTCGTAAATTTGTGCTGGTATTTTTCGATGATATTCTCGTTTACAGCCCTTCTCTTGAGACTCACTTTCAGCATTTACAGATTGTTTTAACGATCCTTCGGGAGAATACTCTTTTTGTTAAGCAACCAAAGTGCAGCTTTCTCCAGCAAAAAGTAGAGTACCTTGGGCATATAATATCAGAAGAAGGAGTAGCGGTAGACCCAATAAAAATTGAGGCAATGCAAGGCTAGCCGAAACCTACAAATGTGAAATTACTACGGGGGTTCCTTGGACTAACGGGCTACTACCGAAAATTTGTTAAGGACTATGGGAAGATTAGTGCACCACTCACTTCTTTATTGAAAAAAGATGCTTTCTAATGGTCGGACAAAGCCTCTGCTACCTTCGACAAACTTAAAGCAGCCATGACAACGACGCCGGTGCTTGCGCTACCAGATTTCCATAGACCCTTCATCATTGAGGCCGACGCATCTAGAGTCAGAATTGGAGCCATTCTCATGCAAAATGGTTGACCACTTGTATACACTAGCAAGGCATTATCTCCCTCCCATCAAAACATGTCAGTATATGATAAGGAGATGCTTGCCATTATACATACAGTAACGAGGTGGAGACCCTACCTGATCTGCCGGTGATTTCAAATTAAAACTAACCATAAAAGCCTCAAGTACTTTTTGGAGCAAAATATATCATCCCCTGAGCAGAAAAAATAGGTAACCAAACTTCTTGGATTTGATTATGAAATTATTTACAAAAAGGGGAAAGAAAACGTTGTTGCAGATGCACTCTCACGGCTACCTGAACAAGCTAAGGTTTCAGCCATCTCCCTTCCTACCACCGGTCTCCTCGAGGACATTAGGGAAGAATAGAAGAAGGATCCAGAGATCAGCAACATCATAAAAAAATTGGAGGAGGATCCAAGTGCAATAGCCCACTACACCTGGGATTCGAGGGATCTACGCTACAAAGGTCGCATTGTGCTTATACCTGACTCTCCTTGCATCGCAATCATCTTGCATGAAATGCACTTCATACCTTCAGCAGGGCACTCTGGATTCCTAAGAACCTACAAAAGAGTGAAGCAAAATTTTTATTGGAGAGGGATGAAAAAAATTATTGCTGAATATGTGGCACAATGTGATGTATGTCAATAGCACAAGGGTGAAACTGTGGCAAATCCAGGGAAGCTACAACCACTACCCATACCAGACTCAGTGTGGACTGACATCTCCATGGACTTCATTGAAGGGCTGCCATCTTCCAAAGGTAAAAGCACAATTCTCGTGGTGGTTGATCGACTTACGAAATATGCTCATTTTTGTGCTGTGAGAAATCCCTACACTATTGCTAGTATTGCCCAGATTTTCATAGAAAATATTGTTAAACTGCATGGGATGCCAAGGTCCATTGTAAGTGATCGTGACAGGATCTTCACTAGTAAATTTTGGATCGAGTTATTTCAGTTACAAGGCACCAAACTCAAGATGAGCACAGCGTACCATCCACAAACTGATGGCCAAACAGAGGTGGTAAATAGGTGCTTAGAGACGTACCTCCGGTGTTTCGCTAGCGACGGACCAAAAGAGTGGGCGAAATGGCTTCCCTGGACCGAATGGTGGTATAATACTACATATCATTCATCTACAAAATGTGCTCCTTATTGGCTCGGCCAAGGTAGATCAGGTTGACCAAGAATTGATTGATAGGGACAAACTCTTACTATTGTTAAAAGATAATCTCTCTACCGCTCAAGCTAGAATGAAGTAGCAAGCCGACACACGACGAAGTGAAAGAGAATTTTCAGTGGGAGATTGGGTTTATCTTTGCCTACAACCATACAAGCAACTCTCTATCAACACTCAGCCTCTATGAAGCTATCCCCACGTTTTTATGGGCCCTATCAGATCACAAAGCGTATTGGAGCCGTGGCGTACAAACTTAAATTACCTGAGGATGCCAAAATTCACCCTATCTTCCACGTATCATGCCTAAAGCCCAAGTTGGGAGAACACGAGTCACCCCAGATCCAATTGCCCAACACAATTGAGGATGGAGTTATTCAAGCCCAACCACAAGCCATCCTCGATCGCAGGATCGTGATGCATCGCCGACATCCCTCTACTAAAGTACTAGTGCATTGGAATAATCTACCACTTGAAGACACCACATGGGAACCATATGAGAAGCTGAAGACTCGGTTCCCTGAGTTCATGGAATCTCAGCCTTGAGGACAAGGCTGATTTGAAGAGGGCGGGTCTGTTAAGACTCTAGCTAGGAGAGTCCTAATTGAGAGGGACATTATGTTAGGACTCTAGCTAGGAGAGTCCTAATTGAGAGGGACATTCATGTAGGAGGTTTTTTCTTAGAGAAGAATTAGGTGTTGTAAGGGAATAAGAGTCTTGAGTAGGAGTTCTATTAGGAGTTGGTTAGAAGTATGAGTCTTAAGTAGGAGTCCTATTAGGAGTTAGGGTTTAGAAGCCCTATAAATAGCCATGTATTCCTTCTCTTTTCGTAAGCAATAGATGAATCTTTTCTGCAGCCTTTGAGCAGCAACTTGGAGGGAGGAACCCCTATAGAGTTTCAAGGAGGTCGATCCCCTAAAGAGATCAACCGCAAGTTTAGAATCTGCAAGGGTTCTAACAGTTTCCCGAGTATGGGCAGTACCACTACCTAGCATCCTGACACTAGGCGGTACCACCGCCTGATAGAGCTCGGAGACCGAGCTCTGGAGGTACCACTGCCTAACAGGGGTGGTACCATTGCTAGCAGCATTTACTGCCAGTGGTACTATCTCCCAGACCACTTGGGAGACTGAGTCTCCCAAGCGGTGCCACTGCCGACTAGGCTTTCAGTATCCTCGTTGGGCCTTGAATCCAACTCAAACCAGCCCAACTTTGGGCCCAATTGGCCCCTAACAGAGTTGATGGGATTACCTCTCAATCCTAACTCCAATTGTGTGCTAACTATCAATCCTAACTCTAAGCAAAATAAGTTCAGTTTCTTCCGGCGAGCTTCCGATGATCTTTCGGTGAACTTCCGACGATCTCTCGGTAATGTTCCAGTGGACTCCCGGCAAGCTCCTGTTAGGATCAAGAGCACTAAGAGGGGGGGGGTGAATTAGTGCAGCGGAAATCTTTCAATGATAAAAAAAAAACGTTCGAACGATAAAAACGATTTCGGTGTGAAAGCCGATTCTAAGATTACCTTAACTTAAGATCAAGCGAGATGACATTAAAGTCAATATATAAAGGCAGTTTGTAGTTATTATGAAAACCAGAATATAAGCGCAAACTGAAATACGACGTTTGTACGAAGAAACTGATTTACGTCTAAATGCTAATTCGTAAATCACTTGATTAGGCGAGATGCAGTATAAGCAAGGATATAAAGGCAGTTTGTAGTTATGATAGAAATCAAAACGTAAACGCAAACTGAAATATGATGATCATATGAAAAAATAGATTTACGTCTAAACGCTGATTCGGAAAGTGCAAAGCTTGAAACCTGATCGTATATGCACAGAAAGCAGTAAGCTTTAGAGGAGGTTTGCAAGAAAGATAATATGCTCAAAGTAAATATAAACCAAGATTTAGAGTGGTTCGGTCAATCTTGACCTACTCCACTTTTGACTTCATCCACCGACGAGGTCACCGACGTCAACTAGAGGCCTTCCTTCAATAGGCGAAGTTCAACCACCCTTTTTCAGTTTCACTCCTTTTGACGGGCTTAGGAGACAACCCTCACAGAATTTTCTCTCCTCTCTTTATAGCTCAGAACTTGGAAGAAAAGAGGAACAAGAACTTTTGGCCTTTACAACAATTTTGAGCTCTAAAAATCACAGAACAAGATCAAGATTTCGGTGTATGTTCTTGCTCTTTCAGTGCTGAATGGGTGAGCCTCTAGGCGGTGCCACCTCCTGTCAGGAGCGGTTGCACCTCCTGCCAGAGCTCGAAGACCGAGCTCAGGCGGTGCAACCCCTGACTGAGGCAGTTGCACCGCTCAGCCAATGCTCGGAGACCGAGCCGAGGCGGTGCCACCTCCTGTCAGGGGAGGTTGCACCGCCCAGTCTCGCTTGGAGACTGAGCCCAAGCGGTGCCACCTCCTGGCTGGGGCGGTTGCACCGCCCAGTCTCGCTCGGAGACTTAGCCCAGGCGGTGCCACCTCCTGGCTTGGGCGGTTGCACCTCCCGCCAGAAATCAGGGTCCGAATGGGTTGATCCATTCGGCCCAATTTGGGTTTTTCAGGGGCCCAATTGCCCCAAGATTAAGTTAATGGGATCACCTCCCATTTCCAACTTAATCATTGTGCTAACTACGATTTTTCCTAAGACATTTACTGCAACTTGCTCCGGTGCGTCAATCGCTTCTTCCGACGAGCTTCCGACGAACTTCCGTCGATCATCCGATGAACCCTCGGTGATGCTCCTACGGACTTCCGGCAAACTCCTGGACTTGCGACGATCCACTTGGCGAGTTCCGACGAGCTTCTTTGGCAAGCTCATGGACTTCTCAGATTTGTTCCCGTAGAACCTCCGACGACTGTCCGAACTTCCGTCGAACTCTCGAACTCCCAACGTGATCATTGTCTTGACTCCGGCATAACTCCTGCTGCATGTCTTTCTTCCATCGTAGTTAATCCTGCACACTTAAAACAAAACTTCGATCGAGACAATTAATCCTAAGCAATTAACCAAGTTGTCTGGCATGTCATTGGTCCCTCGACGCTTCGTCCGATTCTTCGGTAGATCGTCCTCTCCTGCAGCCTATTGCCCAATCGGCCAGTTGACTCCGCAACTCCGATATCCTTGGCACAATACTTGCTCTTTTTGGCCCGATGCCCGAGTCCACGGCCCGAAGCCTTCTGTCGATACGTCGACCGATCCACCGGCCCGACGTCCAATCTTCTGACATGTTCCTTCGGCACAACATGATTTTCCTGCTTTAATTGTCTCATCCTGATCGAAGCATCCTGCGTCACTCAAAACGCAGATTAAATCATAAACATATATCAAGTGGTTTCATCATCAAAATACGAGATTCAACAGCTCCTAGACTTCACGATAATCTTCTTGGCAAGTTCTGACGAGCTTCTTTAGCAAGCTCCTGGACTTCTCGGTTAGTCCCGGTAGAACTTCCAACGAACATCCGGACTTCTGACGAACTCTTAAACTCCCAACGAAATCGCATTCCTAACTCCGAGACTTCATTTTGCTTTATGCCTTGCTATCGTAGTTAATCCTGTAATATAAAACACACTTCGATCTAGAAAATTATTACTAAGCATGAATCATGTTGTCCGGAATGTCATTGGTCCATTGACGCTTCGTCCGATTCTTCGGCACATCATCCTCTCTTGTGGCCTATTGCCCAATCGGCTAGTTGACCTCCACAACTCCGATATCCTTAGCGCAATATCCACTCTTCTTGGCCCGATGCCTGAATCTATGGCCCGAAGCCTTCTGTTGATACGTCGACCGATCCTCCGCCCCGACGTCCAATCTTTTGACATGTTTTCCTCCGGCCCAACATGATTCTTCCTGCTTTAATTGTCTCTCCCTGATCGAAGCATCCTGCGTCATTCAAATCATAGATGAAATCATAAACACTTATCAATTGGTTTCATCATCAAAATATGAGATTCAACAATATATTAGATCAATTATTTTTGTTTACGATGCATGAATGATTCGCCGGATATTATTGATATGTTTTTTCTATATTATTTGCTCTATCGCTAATTGTGAGCAATGTACAATTTTTATGATTGATCGATGAATTTACTGTTTACTATCGGTGTTATTGAGGTGATGATCTCTATTACAACCCCGCTGAAGGGCTATGTACCACCCCGCAGCTGCGCATCACGATCGTGCATGGGAAGAGGTCTAATTACGAGCGGTGTCTGCACCACGCAGCGGTTGTGTTGGGCAACGTCCGCACTGCAGTGCAGTAGGCGACGGTTGCACGCAGGTAGAACCTGCGTCCAAGGCAACGGTCGCTCGCGGGCAGGAGCCGCGCAATGGCGGCGGTTGCGCACCGCTCGGGCGATGGCCACGCGTAGTAGGAACCACCACGGCGGTCATGCGCGGGTAGAGGAAGCCTCGCGTCGGCAGCACCGTAGGCGCAAAGGCGACGACGATACAGTAGGTCAGATTTTTGGGCAAAATGATAGTTTTGCCCTAGGGTTTCCCTTTGGTCAAATTATAACTTTGCCCTTCTATATTTTATTAATATCCTTTAATTCTTTTGACATGTTTATGGTTTGACCCTCGATTGTACCAAATTACAATTCTACCCTTACAAATCTTATAATTCTCGTTTATATCCTATCAAATATTTATAGTTTTACTCTTATGAAATTGAGAATTCTAATTTATATTCTCAATTATAAAATTGATAAATATGATTTATTATAATTATGATTGAATTTAATCATGATTATGTTTTGATTATTTGATTAGATTTAATTTTTTATTAAAAAACTATAAATTACAGTTTACTTTTATAGTTTTCTCATATGAATTATTGATTATATTTTTAACATGTCGTAAATAAAATCTAATTATTGTTCTTGGATATTCATTTGGTTATTCACATGTATATTTTTGAAATTATGAATTAATATTTATCTTTTACATAAAGGCTCTTCATGATTTATATGTTATTATTATTATAGTTATCATATTAGTTTTCTTTTTGCTGATCAATGTTCTATAATTATTATGGTTGTTATTCTATTATTGAACTGCTTCAATATGAATCGAGATAAATAAATTTATGAATATTATTTGTAATTTATCTTCATAAGTTTTGTTTAACTGATAGTTGCCAAAATAGCCTTGGAGGATAGACTTATGAGTTGTAAATTACAATAAAGACCTTATCATTTATATGATATTTTAGATTATATTTTATATTTTTATATTGGTCCTACAGCCACTAAAGTGACCTGGACCAATAATTTATAAAATACATTATGAAATTAGTCTTAAATGATATTAAATAAAATAATATTCATAATCGTAGCATGAATCAAGATAAAGAAATTTAGTAAATATTGTTTGTAATTTATCTTCCTAAGTTTTATCTGATCAATTGGTACCAAAGTAGCTTAGGATGATAAGCTTTTAGGATATGAATTACAATAAAGTTATTATAATTCATGGGATATTTTAGACTGTATTTTATCTTTTTGTATTGGTCTTGTAGTCACCAAAGTGACCTGAATCAATAATCTATAAAATATATTATGGAATTGATCCTAAATGATATTAAATAAATTAATATTCACGATAACATATATAATTAGGAGATTTAGATAATCCCAAAGGATAATCTATTTCAAATAGTTGTATGATGAGGTATGATGATACTGTTTTAAATATCCTTGTAGTTTATAGTCGTATACCCAAAGGTAACAACACTATTCCACAAGGATGATATCAATTCTCCATAAATGATCTTGAGTGAACACTAGATTTGTCAATATTTCACCCAAAGGTGAAATATAGATGATATCAATAGTTCAACATATTTTAAAAACTCAAAGCATTAATGTTATATTATTACAATGGTACTTCATTCATTGCATTTTTGTAAATGTCTCTATACTTTTTGAAATAAATGGCTTGAGCATATGCAAGTTGTATTGAGTGAGTGAGACCTTGGTCAGATTAATTGAACAGAACATAAACTTTATTATTGAAAGGTTTATAGAATAAATAATTGAGGTGACTGATCAGGAAAGGTATGAGAGACTCAATTTTATGATACTTAGACTTCAGTACAGTTTACAACTAGCGCATGAGAATATCTAAGGATCAATCTAAATTTTCTAATAAGTCATTAGTTGACACATTAAAATGATAGTATTTGAGGAATTCAATATTATATCCTCAATATAAATGATAAAGCTATAAGCTCAAGACTCATAATATTTTGAGTATTACTCAAGGAGTAGGTAACACTAAAATAAGAATGAAGCGTACGTCACCTGAGTTTATAATTACTATATAAACTCATAAAAGAATATCTTTATAATAAAGTGTTACTTTTGTAGCAAAGAAAGTTATGTAAAAAAGAAAAAAAACACAATAAGATTTGATTTGAAATGAAAAGGTATAAATATAACTGGTTCAAATCAAATACTACAGAAATTATACAATGGTGCTTCCTTCATTGTATTTTTGTAAATATCTTTATACTTTTTGAAATAAATGGCTTGAGCATATGTAAGTTGTATTGAGTGAGTGAGACCTTGGTTAGATTAATTGAACAGAACATAAACTTCATTATTGAAAGGTTTGTAGAATAAATAATTGAGGTGACTAATCATGAAAGGTATGAAAGATTCAATTTTAGGATACTTAGACTTCAGTACAGTTTACAACTAGCGCATGAGAATATCTAAGGATTAATCTAAATTTTCTAATAAGTCATTAATTGACACATTAAAATGATAGTATTTGAGGAATTCAATATTATATCCTCAATATAAATGATAAAGCTATAAGCTCAAGACCCATAATATTTTGAGTATTACTCAAGGTGTAGATAACACTAAAATAAGAATAAAGCATAAGTCACCTGAGTTTATAATTACTATATAAACTCATAAAAGAATATTTTTTTACAATAAAGTGTTACTTTTGTAACAAAGAAAGTTATGTAAAAATGAAAAAAAAAACTATAAGATTTGATTTGAAATGAAAATGTATAAATATAACCGGTTCAAATCAAATACTACAGAAATTATTTTTCTAATACTTGATGGACTAGTTTGATGCTTAACATATGTTACTAATAATATATATTCATAAAGGGGGATAAAACTAAAAGAGAATGAGATATTCATCATTATAGGGAATCATCTAAAGCGATATTAGTTTGTATTAATTGCCTACATCTAAATATGATTCAATTTGATAAATCTTGAGGATCTATATTGTATTCTTATAATTATGAGAATTTGGGTTCTTTACCTAGAATTATTAGAATATTATTTCCATTTTGGTGGTTGTAAACTTACTATGATTTAATAAAAATTAACCTTCGAATTCTATATAATAGTCTATATAGAATTAATATGAATCTTAAGTTTACAATGATCCTACAATTAAATATTAAAATAAAATATAGTTTTATAAACTTCTTGAGATTATGCTTATATCTATGGATCACTCTATTCCTTCATCTTATTAAAGAGAGATATTTTATCACCATATAAATAACATATTGAGATATAATTATATATATCTAATTTATGTAAAGTCTATGACCATTCACACTCTTGAAGTGTATATAAATGAAATCAATAGACAAATTAGATAGAAAGGTCAAGATCATCATATCTGACAAAGGTAATGAATTTTATGGTATTTATGATGAACCCAATTATAATTATAATTCTTTTTCTAGATCCTTAAAAAAAAAAGGTATATAATTTACCAGATGTGTTACAACAAAATATGATTGCTGAAAGATATAATTGTACCTTTATATATATGATTAGGAGCATGATAGGTTATTCTTTTGTATCCAAATCAATGTGAGAAGAAGCTCCAAGGACAACTATGTATATCTTGAATGGTATTCCTAGTAAGTAAATTACATCACTTCTTTTAAGTTATGAAATGATAGGAAACCTAACTTAAGATATTTATATATTTGAGATTGTCCTATAGAGATAAAGATCTTCAACTTACATAAAAGAAAATTAGATTTAATAACTATTTCTGAATATTTTATTATATATTCAAAAAAGTTTAAAGGGGTACATATCTTATTGCTCTAATTATAGTACTAGGACAATTAAATATAGTAATATAAGATTCCTATAAAATAACAAATTAATAGGAGTGAAAATCTCAAAATTTAATTTTGATATAGATGAGATACAAGTTGATACTCTTTTATTATTCGAGAGATTATTATTACTCAAATTATTAAATAATTTGATAAAAGTGAACAACAAAATAACATTATTAAACTCCACATTATATTGATATCGTTGTTAATGATCTTGTAGAACAACCATAATTGACAACCTTGGGAATATCTCAAAGGAAAAGGAATCCTGTCATTTATGGTTACTATATAGCATATCTACAAGAATTATATTATGATATAGGAATCAGAATGAACCCCTTATTATTTTCATATGTCATGAAAAATAATATAATGTAATAAAAGAAGAGTTAAAATCAATAACCAAAATGGTGTTTGATAAATTTATCAAATTATCCAATAATTATAAAAGATTCTATTATATAAATGTGACTCAAAGGACAATGTTGAATGATAATGGTCAGACTTGTAGTTAAAAATTTTACTCATAAAGAATGTATCGATTATAACGAGATATTTACTTTTTAATGAACTCGTTAAGAATCATCATGACATTAGTGACTTATTATGAGTTTAAGTTATATTATGAAAACTTTTTTTTTAAGATCTAACTTTATATGGGTTCCTCTAAATAATTTACAAAGAAAATAAAAGAAATATAAAGTTTGGTATGCAAATTCAGGAATCCATTTATGACCTTAAACAAGCTTCAAGATACTGATATATAAAGGTTCTTGATATCATTATTTTTATATTTAAGGAAAATATTTTTGGAAAATATTTTTAATCAATATTTATATCAATGGGAGCAAGTTTATTATACTGGTCTTATATATGGATAATATTTTGCCTTACCAATAGTGATCTTGGTTTACTATACTAAATCAAGAAATTTGTCACTAAGAGTTTTAAGATTGTTGATATGAATGAGACATCTTATATTATTAACATTGAGTAATTCAAGGACAAACCTCAATGATTATGAAGACTGTCTTAGAAAGGATATATCAACTGAGTCTTGAAAAGTTTTAATATATAGCTTTGTTTAGTAAATCATAAAAATAAAATTTTAGTCAATAGTAAATACTTTAAAATAATTTGAAAAAAAATAGATAAAGAAAATATTCTTTTTATATATGTAGTTGGAAGTCTATGCTCAAACCTGTGTTGGAAAAGATATTAGTTTTATAGTTAAAATATTGGGTATATATTAGAGTTACCCAAAAGTAAAAATATTAAAGGACTACAAAGAAATTAATAAGATATCTGGAAGGGACAAAGGATTATATGCTCATATGTATGAAATTATATCAGCTTGAAATAATTGTATTTTTCAAATACTAATTGTATAAATTACCTCGATAATAGGAAGTCCACCTTACGGTTAATATCTATATCAATTAGAGGGGTAATTTATTATTATTATTATTAGAAGTTGATTTTGTGGCATGCTTTGAGGCCATTGACCAAACTTTTTAACTGCAAAATTTTATCTCAAGACTTGATGTAGTCAGACTTAATTGTCAAGTCGTTGAAGATATTTTGTAATATTGCAGTAGTTTTCTTCTCTAAGAATGGCAAGTACTATTGCATCTCTATGTATTATGGTATAAAGTACTTGATAGTCAGAGAAGAGGAGTCCAAAAACATCTAATATCAATTAATTACTTGAGTTTCACTATATTGATTACTAATCCACTCACTTAGGACTTACAATCTAAAGTATTTTGAAAGAACATGTTCTTATGTTTGAGTTTGTAAGCAACCTATAAAGGATATGGTGATGCATGTTTGAGTAGATACTATAATTGACATTCTTACTTACATACTTAAAGTTATTTGTTTCTACTATCCTGTTCACAATTATGTATGTACATATTATAGTTGAATTTGATGACAGGATTGTTTTAACAAGACAAATTATAGGGGTCATTTTGGACTACATTAGGAAAGGTTAATAGTATTGTGGTATATAGAAGGAAGTGTGACACTGATGACATACAACCGCTATGACTCATATTGTTAGTTAGACTTAATGTAGTATTATTATATTTATTGGACTTATTGGTCTATTTTTAAAAAAATCACACACATGTATATGATTTTTCTAAAATTCTAGAATCCAATTAGGTCAAATTATTTTTAAATAAATTTTATTTATTTATTTTTTATTTTAAGTCTTTTTGTATCTTACCAATTAATGGGCCAAATGGGAGAATATTAGATTATGTGACTCTATTTAATTAGATAAGATATAGATATAATTGGATTCTGATTATGATTATTGGCTAATAGAAAAGAAGTTCATATTAAAATAAGATTCCTTATGAGATAACCTTGATGGGAGGAACTCTCCAAATAACTTATCCTAGACTCTCTGCTCTCGCCTATAAATAGACAGGATTTTTAGGGGCTAAATAATGCATATCTTGATAGATGAAAAGATAGGAAGAGAAGAGAAGGATCTAGTTCTTCGATTGATATCTCAGATCCGACGATGAGGATTGATATCTCATATCCGAGACGCTTGTAGATCAGATAAGATTTATTCTTTTGAATAATAATGAAAATGTTTGTATTGTAATCTTGTTAAATCTAATTTTATTTTATTTCAATCTTGGTATAAATTTTTTTTCATATTACAGATAATATTAATACAGATTCTATACTAACAGGTATATGTTGTAAAAGTTAAAAAATCTCTCATGTTTTAAAAGAACTTGTGATAAATGTTTCATTCATTTGTGAGTTTATAAGTGATTGTTAATAACTTTAAGTTGGCTTTGGGTTTTATGAAGTTATCAAATAATATAATGAATGATTATAAATTATATAGGTTTTATAGTGTGCATATGTGTGAATAAAAATTTAACGCTTTCGATATCTTTAAATATTATATCTTAGATCTTGGAGATGATTTTGGATGATTAAAAGTTTTTAATCTATGATAATTCACGCGTCTCTAAAATGTTATTTTGGTGCTCTTCATCTGGCTCTCAATGACGTGTTATATCCCCGAAGAACTTAACACTATCATTATGCATCATATTTACAATCATATGTTCCCTGTCTTTACGCAAGGATCGGATGACGGCTAACCTGGTGTTCATTTATTAAAGTGTGGCTTATTAGGGCACTTTTTATAAGTGTCAAATTTGGTTGTTAGCCTACTTAGCTTAGTGGTAAAAGTACCATCAAGTTCTTTATTTAACACTTGCTAAATTTCATGAGCAGTCGTATAGCAATCAAACTCACACATGATATCATCCTGCATACTGCTCAGCAATGTGATGCGAGCTATGCTATTATTTCTTTCCCTGATCTGATAAGCATCGTAATCTAGCTTATTTTGGGTACTATCATCTTTTTCAAGTTCAGTCATAGTATGATGGGAGTTCCTCAAGAACATACTGAACTTTACGATACCAAATATCATAATTATCACTATTCAGTTTCTCTCACGTTTTAAGTTCAACCATAATATTTTAGATTGATGCCATAAAGTTATACTGCACAGAGATAGTAAACACATTAGATGCTACCAATATTATCATTTATTTTGTCGCTATTCAAATAAATCAATGAATTTAGTACAAAAATTCTCAATTTTAGGTATAATGGAGGAATTATTACATTGCCTCAAATGCATATATGGATATAAAATGATGAATCAAAAAGTCAAAAAGGAAAAAAAAATCAATGACTTCACTACGATTTATATACACTTGAAAGTGAGAAATATATTAAACACTCCTAAATAGAATGAGCTCAAAGAGATTATATTTTTGTTTCTAATCTTCAAAAGTTTGATTCTCAAATAAGACTATATTTCTGCTTCTAAATACCTTTTGCTTTTCTTGATCCCAAAGCCTGTAACCAAAATGATCATGTGAGTAGCAAAGAAAAACACATTCTTTAGTTTTACCATCCAACTTGGACCTCTCATTGGAATACGTACAAATGTACGACAACCAAACACTCTCAAATGCCTGTAGGAAATATCTTTCCCTGACCATACATGCTCTGCAACATCACTATCTAGGGCTATACATGGTGATACGTTGATCACATCAACTACAGACCTCAAAGCATCATCCTAAAACCTTTTGGGTAGCTTGGCTTGTGAAAGCATACATTTGATCTTTTCCATGATGGTGCGGTTCAACCTCTCTGCAATTGCTTTATGCTGAGGTGTACCAGGAACTGTCATCTCATGTTAGATCCTATGTGACCTACAATAATCATTAAATAATCTTGTATACTCATCACCATTATCTGATCTTATGCATTTCAATTGTCTTTCTGTCTCCCTTTTAACCATGACATGAAACTCTTTGAAGACATTAATAACCTGATCTTTGGTCTTCAAAGCATAGGCCCAAATTTTCTTGGAAAAATCATCTCTAAAAGTAACAAAATAAAGTGCACAACTTATACTAAGAACATCAACAGATCCACCAGGAGTTTTTGTCCTTAAAGGACCACATACATCTATATAAACACGGTCTAAGGCATACATTTTTCTAGATAAAGCAGGACTAGCAAATGAAACTCTATATTGTTTACTAGCCAAACAATCAATATAAGGGTTCAAATGTATACCTATGAGGTTCAGCAATACCTCTCTCTTGAAAAGAGCTTGCAGCCCCTTCTCACTCATGTGTCCCAATCGCCTATGCCAAAACTTTATGCTGAAGTCTTTTTCTGTAGCATTTAACTGCTCACCATAAGCTTTAGCCTGCAACCTGTACAAAGTATGACATTTCTTTCCATTAGCTATAACAAGAGAACCCTTACTGAGCTTTAATTGCCATTTATGAAATCTGCTATCATAGTCTTCATCATCTAGCCTTCTAACTGAAATTAAATTCAGCCTCAAGTCAACCACATGCCTCACATCCTTAAGCATCAACTTGCAGTCAAGGTTAGTCTTTAAATGGATATCACTAATGCCTATGATGTCTACTGTGCCATAGTTGCCCATCTTGACAACACCAAAATTTCCTGTATGTAGCAAAAAACTCTCTCCATGCTGTAGTATGATAAGAAGCACCTGTGTCAATCACCCACTTAAGATCCTAACATACACAAGAAAAAATATCATCAAAAGAAGACAAAATCAAATAATCACCACTTTGCACTATAGTTGTGATATTATCTTTTGACTCTATAGACTCCACTTCTTTTCCTATTTTCTTGCTCTTCTTAGGTTACTTATATTAGTTCTTGTAATGTCCTTTCTCACCATAATTATAGCAAACAATATCTTTTCTTGATCTTGACTTGCTCCTACTCATGCGTGAACTACTTCTAGACTTTGACCTTCCTCTGTTCTCTGAGATAAGTGCTTGTGAATCATTATGAGATGTTGCCGAACTCTTTCTTATCAACTCCTCATTCATCAAACTGCTTGTTACTTGACTCATAGTGACAACACCATCTGGCGTAGAATTACTGAGGGAAACCACTAGTGTCTCCCAATTTTCTGGTAATGAACTGAGAAGTAACAATGCCTGCAACTCATCATCAAGAGACATTTTCATAGAGGATAAATGGTTAGTAATATTTTGCATTTCATTCAAATGCTCAGCAATAGAAGCATTCTCTCTATATTTTAGGTTCACAAGTTTTCTTATCAAAAAAGCTTTGTTGCCAGCTGTTTTTCTTTCATAGAGACTTTCCAAATTTTTCCAAAAAGAATATGTAGAAATTTTAGTAGAAACATGGTGAAAGACACTATCATCAAGCTATTGTCTAATAAATCCAATTATTTTTTGATCTAACCTCTTCCACTCATCATCTGTCATAGTTGTGGGTTTTGCACTATCCCCCTGCAAAGGTCCATACAAATATTTGTAATACAAGAGATCTTCCATTCTTGATTTACATATCATCCAATTATTTTCATTTAAACTAATCATGCGAGAAATATTACTGGCCTTCATATTCAAATACAAAAATTAAATCACTAAAACCCTTGCTTTGATACTAGTTGATGGGATATAAAGTGGAATAACTTTTGTATACGAACAAATACTAGCAGACCATGATATGCAGTGGAATTAAATGAAATCACAATCAAATAGAATACCGATATATATATGGAAAACCCCTCCAATATGAAGGGTAAAAATCATGGGGCAAACTAGAGATAATCCACTATGAGAATAATTAATATACAAATCTCAATCTTTTACCCTAAACCCTAGCAACAATCACAAGAAAATAACTGGGATACAAGTATCACGTTATTGTCCACAATATCGAAAACTTCCCTAAGTAACCATAGCAAGAGTCTACTGTAGATTTGATCTAACCTGAGATAAGAACACTATTAGATGATTAAGAACAGTCTTTCTACGTTATCCTTATTTTCTTTCCTTTTTTTTTCTTATTTTTCTATCTTTTTCTTCTCCTCTTTTCCTTTGAGATGGCTATGTTAAGTGGACCAATCCTCCTTTCCTTTGAGATGGCTATATCAAGCAACCTGATTCGAAATTACTTTATACATAAAAATTTGGTCGACGATATTGGTAAAATAAATGAAAAAAAAACCCTTTGTTTTATTTGATGTCTATCAGAGAGATTTGAATCGTAAGACAACTAATAATACTTGCTTCTTTTTTTTTAAAAAAGAAAATTCTCTATATGTGAAACCACCTCTAATGATCACCTATATGTTTAAAAAGAAAAATGATGAGACAAAGGATAGAAATGAGTTAGTGCATAACAAAGTGCGCCAGAGAGGACAAAGGATACGGTAATGATCAATTTGACTGGCCACAAAAATAATGAAATAAAATAATAGAAATATATTCTATTAAAAAGCTATCCATAAAAGGTTCAACCCAACCGGTCTCACAGTCAAATATTAAACAAATGTATAAATAAAAATAAAAATAAAGTATATTCCATCCTGCCATAAATGACTCAACCTAACCTGACGCACTGTCAATCTTTTAAAAATATATACTTGAATAAAATAATTAAAATATAGTTTAACACTGTCCATAAATGGTTCAACCCAACCTGACCAGATCTCAGACTCAGACAACAGTTTGAATACAATATATGGGTCTACCACAGCGTTGTACCCACCCCAGTTTAGTGGGACCCACTCGACGAATCAATACATATTTAACCTTGGCAATAGCGCCAAACCCATTTAATTGTGTGCTTTTGTCTTGTACTTGGGTTTTTGTGTCTATCTAAACACACAACACTCACTCGGAAACATATTCTTAACCCTCTCATCATTGAGGGGTCAAACGCTTCCTTCCACCCACCCGACCAAACAAAACAATGGAATCATTACATTGTTCTCTCTCACACACTCTCTCTCTCTCTACTTTCTCACCCTCCCTCCGTCCCCTCTGGTTTTATATACCCCTCAGGACTCTCTCCGATACACAGCACACAGAGAGAGAGAGAGAGAGAGAGAGCTCTCCGTCATGTCGGTTCTTGTGGCTGCATCGTCTCTTCTGCTAATGGCCATGGCCATGGGCGCAGCTCGGGGTTCGTCGCGGCGCGAGGCCGATAGGGTGGGGGCGCTCCCCGGCCAGCCAGCGGTGGAGTTCAGGCACTACGCCGGGTACGTAAGGGTAAGCGACGACAAGGCGCTCTTCTTCTGGTTCTTCGAGGCCAAACGACGGCCGGAGGAGAAGCCTCTCGTGCTCTGGCTCAATGGAGGTTGGTTCAGCTCCTTCCCCTCCTCTCTTTTCCTTCCTCTCTTTCATACCCACAAACTTTGATCTGCATCTGTGCCTTCAAATGAACAAAACGAGCTTCCATAGACATAACTTTCTGCCTTTTTCTTTTCCATACATACAAATAGACCAGAGAGGAATCGTATAAGACATTGCTGTCGTACCATCCTATTTTTGACTTCTGATGCACATACCACGCTGTCCAAGGGGCAACAGGGATGTGAGATGCTCAAGGACTGTTTGATATTGTCATCTTCTTCTGTAATCTCTGTTGTCAAGGAACAATATTCCAAAGGAGAGGCATGAGACGTGCTTGACAGTCGTGGTTTCTGCTCCCAGTTTTTGCAGAAACACTGAAACAGCATGTGTTTGGTAAGTTTCTCTGACAGCAGAAATCCCTTTCAAAAGCAAAAGCTAAAGCAGCGACCCGTGACTAAGGCACTGCGGAAATGAGAGTCTCGAGGCCTCTCTAACAAACAATTCTCTCTTCTTCAAGGTTAGAAAGAAGAATAAATTTATGACTATCAAACTCATTCTTTAGCTTAAAAACATATTCACCAGAACATCATATTGTCTTTTACTGCTGTAGTAGATACTGCGGACATGGCGTCCGTTCTTGCTTCACATAGACCCCTTTTTTTTCTTTACTCCAATAAATGGTGACTCTGGATCACCTCCTCCTTCCTCTGATGTGCACATGCTTTCCATAAAAGTTTACGCTAGAAACTGATAGCAAAGAGAATAAAGAGTGTCTCATTCTTTCATCT
The DNA here is from genome assembly GCF_036884655.1 of Musa acuminata AAA Group. Taxonomy (NCBI): domain Eukaryota; kingdom Viridiplantae; phylum Streptophyta; class Magnoliopsida; order Zingiberales; family Musaceae; genus Musa; species Musa acuminata. Next base: position 23,447,953 of record NC_088346.1, read on the forward strand.
TTCAGTAAAGTCACGAAAAAATAATACCGCTGATGTTAGGATGGCGATGCAGAGACACATTAAAAGTGATCTCTTCTGTCAAAGAACAAGTGTTAAAAGAGAATTGCAATGATCGCAGAAACAGCCATCATCACAAACATTCTTCTTTCTGAAACGAACCTGTCGAAGCATGAGTGAGAGACATGTGGGAAGCTTTATAGGATGATGAGAGTATCATTATATGCTCTGTTAGCTTTATTTTAGTTTTATGCGATGATAATTACTTCAACAAAATGAGTTGATAGCGGTTGAAATATGAGGATAAGACATGTTATTTTTTGAGCTTCAAGAATGTTGTAGCTCAGGAAATTACCATGATGTCCATGGAGAGACCACCCTCCTTAGCCTGCAAATAATGTCGGGAGCCTGCAGTCGTACCAAATATAGCATCTTCATGGCTGTCCTTGGCAGCTACTACGCATGTGCTTGGTATTGAAGATGCGGAGTACAAAATTCTTAGCTGTCATTCCATCTCTCCCTACAGCAAAATGTTTTCCACTGTAAGTTGGACAGGATGCTTGTCTTCAATGATGACTCAATGATCACTCTCATCCTCCTATCCCTTCCCTCCCAGAATAGTACTGCTACTACTGCTACTACAACCAAGATGGATGTTCTCGTTGAAGCAGAGTAATGAACATGTATATGACATCATGCATATATGTCAAACCGGCAGTATGCTTGTATGATCTCTCTTTGTTCTCTAGTTTTCCTTTTTGACTAATGGAACCTCGCTGCAATGTGTTGCAGGACCCGGATGCTCTTCCATTGCTTATGGAGCTGCACAAGAGTTAGGGCCATTCTTGGTCAAAAGCAATTCTCCCAACCTCACTCTCAATCCCTACTCCTGGAACAACGGCAAGTGCTGCTGCTGTTCTCCCATCTGCTGATCTTTTGTCTTTCTTTCTTTTTTCTAGCATTTGATGACATTTACTTCTTATAGTTGCAAATCTTTTGTTCCTCGAATCGCCGGTCGGGGTAGGATTCTCCTACACCAATAGAACACTAGATTTGGGGGAGCTCGGCGATCGAACCACAGCCCAAGACTCCCACACCTTTCTCTTGAACTGGTTCAAGAGGTTCCCTGAGTTCAAGCACCATGACTTGTACATTGCTGGAGAAAGCTACGCAGGTAGAATGACACTCTTCTGGTCTGAGCTTTTCCTGTTTTGTGCTGCCACGGTGAACTCTAAAATTACGTTCTACAATCTCGTAGGTCACTATGTTCCCCAGCTTGCAGAGCTCATCTATGAAGGAAACAAGAAAGCTAGCAAGGATTCATTTATTAATCTTAGAGGTTTCATGGTAAGGGAAGATCATCATGTAACCATCACCTGCACACATTGGCTTCAGTGTTATTAATTCTCCAAGTACCGCCCCAAATAAATAAGATGAAATAAACAAAGCTGGCTGGTGCTTGGTAATCAAAACTTAGCCCTCTATAAATATACAGCCAGTGAGTTGTAAGAATTAAAGACGGCCTTCTGTCAGCTAGTTGAGTTTTGTGACATAACTTGAGGCTTTTTTTGGTCTTTGCAAAGTTAAACAGCATGCTTTGGCTTTCCCTTTATCCAGTTTCAGCAGTAAAGTTGCCAAACTAATTAAAAGGGAAGATAACAAAGCAGACAGTAAGAAGGTAGGAAGATTCATAAATGTTCCCCTATGTTCTTTGTTGCTATCTTTAATGGATCTGCAAACGGCCATATCTGTAGATGTTAGACTGAGACTGCACCTTGCTGCGAAGCATTTCTATTATAGACTTTTCTACTCTGTAAACTGATAACATCATACACCAGTTGTAGGCAAGATTAATTCATTTTAATTGATCGTATAGACCCATTACACACTAATAATGTGCCTTCTGATTGCAATAATCGAGGGAAAACTAACTTCTTACACTTACTTTGGATTTGGACATTTGATCAGATAACAAATGCTGTTGCAGATTGGGAATGCAGTGCTTAACGATGCGACGGACCAGCTGGGAATGGTGGAGTATGCCTGGAGCCACGCCATAATCTCCGACGAGCTCTACTCCACCGTGCGTAAAGAATGCGACTCCTTCAAGGAAGAAGGGGAAGGCGGGCGGGCGAGCAAAGCATGCTCGCCGGCCGTCAGAGCTTTCTTACAGGCCTACAATGATATCGATATCTACAGCATCTACTCCCCGATCTGCCTCTCGTCGCTCACCAAATCTTCTCCCTCGCGCAAGCTCGTTGCAGCCCCCAAGTTCTTCTCTCAGCATGTCAGTTTCTTAGCCCCATTTTATGGAGTGGGAGTAGATAATGTCAGTGCAGCTAGCATTTCTCATTGTTGTCGTGTTTAAATAATTCAGGAGATATGGCATGACATGAGAAAGATGCCGACAGGGTATGATCCATGCACCGAAGACTACGTGGAGAAATACTTCAACAGGAAGGATGTGCAAAGGGCACTGCACGCCAACGTCACACGTCTCTCTTACCCCTACTCCCCTTGCAGGTTCTGATCATCATTTCCTCCCTCTGCTTTTATTTTCTTTACGGATAATAAATTTAGGAGACAGTCCTCCGATTTCAACATCATAAAGTAAGATTGATACATTCATATCTCTGCACATCATATTCAATTATGAAGCTCGATCGGAGCCTCCTGCATTTACTACATTCTCTCTGTTTCCTACTTTGTTCTCATTTATAAACGTCGAGAAAGCACTTGAACACTCCTACATTAATAATTTTTTTTCCTTTGTCTCACGACTGATTTCCTATTTGTTTCTCTTGATTCTCCATCCACTAACTGTTCTACTATTCAACTTTTACTGTCTGATGGTATCAATCAATCACATTAATTGGACCTGCATCAGTGAAGCTGTACAAGTGAAAATAACAGAATCGAAATCATTAAATTTTTTATCCTCTGCAATCAGATCTATGTGCTAACACAGAATGGGTGTCTTCTTGCTACAGCGAATTGATACACAACTGGAATGACTCTCCATCCACCGTACTCCCCATCCTGATGAAGCTGATGAAAGCAGGCCTTCGAGTTTGGGTCTACAGGTAGAAGTAACAAAGCAAACTTCTGTACGTAGAACTTGGCAATCTTAATACTTAAACATGCAGCTGACCAACTCGCGTCGGTTTCTCTGTTGTTACATGTCGACAGTGGCGACACCGACGGCAGGGTGCCGGTGACGTCGACGAGGTACAGCATCAACGAGATGAGGCTTCGGCCAAAGGGAGAGGAAAGGAAGCGTTGGGGGGGCTGGAGGGCTTGGTACCACAAGGAGCAGGTGGCTGGGTGGGTGGTGGAGTACGAAGAGGGGCTGACATTGGCCACCGTGAGGGGCGCCGGCCACCAGGTGCCTGTCTTCGCCCCCGACCGCGCCCTCTCCCTGCTCTCCCACTTTCTTGGAGGCCAACCGCTACCATCCTCGCGCTCCCCGTAGCTCACGTTTGCACCAAATAAAATGCCTTCTCCTCCACCATTGCTGAATCAAGCTGGTCTTCTTCTTCTTGAGTGTGTGCTTGCACTCCAATGGTACAAAGAACTCATCAGTCAAATTAATATCTGCAAGAATAGTCTTAACTCGGATGTTTCCTGTCGCACTCGTTTCAAACCTGAGATTTTCCTGTGCCGTTTACCCTGAGGAAGGCGACATGGTCAAGCTTCCTCAATTCAAGTTACCATCAATCCCTGTGATTTCTGCATATCTTTCTCTTCTTCCACTCGTGTTCTTCGTGGATTCTTATATCTCTCTCCTATCTGCCACTCCATCAAATTCAAAGATTAGTGACAGTAGCATGATCATAATTGTTCCTATCGAGCCATATGACCGTTTAATCCTTCTACGCGTTAAGTGAGGATTGGCTATGTGTTTCATGCATGAGTGGAATACTGGATTGGTGCATAAGTGGCTCTGACATTATCACAATATATTGTAGGAGTAAAGGTGAAATTGATGTCAAGTTCCTTGAGTAGATTCGTGATCCAATTGAGTTATATAGCAGCGGTTGCAATTGTACGGTATTCAGCTTTAGTTGTAGATCGTGCAACTGTCTTTTGCTTTTTAGAACTCCAACCGATTGGATTAGCTCCAAGGAAGATAATATACATCGAAATGGATGTTCTGTCATCAAAATTTTCTACCCAATCAACATCAACAAAGGCATGGAGATGAATGGGGGAGTGTTTACGAAAAAAGAGGCAATGATTGAGAGTCCCGTGAAGATATCGCAAGATTCGTTTGGCTGCAGACCAATGTACAGTAGATGACCGATGCATGAATTGTGATAATTTATTGACTGCAAATAAGATATTTGGATGGGTGAGAGATAAGTATTGTAAGAAGCCAAAGACTTGCCGATGTTGAGTTGGGTCCATGGTAGGGCTTCCATCATAAAGTTTGAGTGACTCCCTATTAGACAGGGGAGTTGTAATCGCTTTTGCGTCCTGCATGTTCGTCTTTGATAATAGATCTTGAATATACCTTTGTGATAGGAAAAGTCCTGAAGACGTGTATGTTGCTTCCACTCCCAAAAAGTAGCTCAAGGGTCCTAGATCTTTGAGGGAGAAACGATCTACCAAATGCCTAAGGAATGCTTTGATTTCTAGAGGATTGTTGCCAATGACAATAATATCATCCGCATATATCAAAAGATATATTATATTACTACTTTGATGAAGGAGAAATAGCGAGGTATCTGACTTGGAGTTGATGAAGCCATTTGATATAAAAAACAAGCCAAGTTCGATATATCAAGCTCTTGGAGCTTGACGAAGTTCATAAATAATTTTTTGCAGTATATAAACATGCTTCAGATATTGAGGGTGGATGAAGCTAGGAGGTTGCTGCATGAAGACATCTTTAGTTAGAGTCTCCTAAAAAGGTATTGTTAACATCGAGTTATTGTAAAAGCTAACCTTTTAAGATGGCTAAATTCAGAATAATTTAGATTGTTATAGGTTTAACAATAGGACTAAATGTCTCTATAAAGTCAACACCAGGATGTTGATGAAACCCTTTAGCTACTAGACGCGCTTTATATCTGGCAATGGATCCATTTGGGTTTTGCTTAATTTGAAAGACTCACTTACACCCAATGATATTTTGTATGGGATGAGAAGGTAGAAGAGTCCATGTAGAATTATGGAGGAGAGCATCATATTCATCACACATAGGTTTACGCTAATATGGAGATTTTTAGGCTTGAGTAATTGTGGTAGGTTCATTAATCTCTAACAAAGATTTGTGATAGTATGTAGGTCAAGGACTTGTTGTGGTTTAAAGATACCACTTTTAGAGCATATTATCATTGGATGTATAGGTTATGTTGTAGGTATGGGTGGTAGAGACGTATTGACACGGATTGGAGGTACTTCAATGTCACTAGTCCTAGAAGATGATAAAGGTAGTGGTTGTGTTTTCTAGGGCATTGCGTCAATAATAGTAGAAGAACCTTGTGAAGGAAGAGGGGCAATGGAGGGGGTGAGGGGCTGCTGAACCGGGGGAAGAAGAGAGTGTGAATCTTGAGGAGAAGGACTGGATGGTGTTGTGGGAGACTCTTGTGATGGGATTGGTGGTGTACTCCAATAATGTATAAGTGGTGGTGCAGGGCGCACAATAGGAGACTCCGGGTTTTGAAATGGAAAGGTAGACTCCACAAAAATAACATGACGTCATATAAAGACTTTCTGAGTTTGAGGTTTGTAGCATCGAAAGACATTATGTTTAAGAGAGTATTTGATAAAAATGCAAGGCTTAGATCTGGATATTATCTTATGTGAGGCATAGGGATATAGCCATGAATAACATAAACAATCAAATACTTTGAGTTTTTAAAGGTTTAAAGATTTATAAAATAGTTTTTCAAATGGTGACTGGTAATGAAAGACTGTAGTGAGTATACGATTGACGAGGTAGATGGTAGTTTGAAAGTCTGCAAACCAAAAGGTTGTTGGCATGGAGGCTTGATAGAGTAGTATAAGACCAGTTTCAACTATATATCGATATTTGCGTTCAGTAGAACCAACTAGTTGAGGAGTATGTGAGAGTGACTTGAGTATTGTATACCACAAGCTAAGAGATATGATGTGATGGCTTGATTTTCACCGTCGCCATCAGAGTAAACTATTTTGATTGTAGACTGAAAGAAGTTCTTCATCAACCTTCAAAAGTTAGAAAATACTGTTGAGACTTCAGATTTATGGTGGAGAGGGTATAACCATATGATGGATGCAGTTGGTCTCATAGCTGCTCATGTAGGGACACTAGGGATACAGTACAGGTGCTCATTGGAGAATGAGTTCACTGATTGATCTGCTTACGGAATGCTGGATGGTTGATGATGCCTTATTGTCAAACAGTGATTCCGTAGTCCTAGTGGTATATTTGGTCTTTAGACTTGAGACACCAATGATGTCCTGTATGAGTGCTCCACTCTTTGATACCAGACTTATAGGTTTGGTTGTCCCAAATCTAGTACAACTGGTCATTGGGAGTGGTAGTCGACCTTACGAGGGCTATTGAGTGTCAATAGAGGATCATCCACTCTCGGCGTCATGAGAGGAATATCCCATGTGTTTTTGCTCAGACAAATCCCTGGCCAGGGTCATTCGGGTTGAGAGAGAAAGAGTTCTTCGGGAGAATCAGATTAGAGCGAGACTCGAGTAGAAACCGTATGGGTCTGACAGCACCATGCTCGATATACAGTCTCTGGGATATTAGATGGATGAGGGACTATAGGTACACGGTAACTGAGGATAGATAGGTCCAATGGATTGGATTCCCCAGTATCGTCTAGGGACTACGACGTAGTGGCCTAGTATGTCCATAGTCGATGAGTCAAGTGAATTATTACAGAGATAATAATTCACTAAGTTAGAAGGAATTATGATAGGAATGACTCACGACCAGCTCGATATTGGGCCTAGAGGGTCACACACATATGGTAGGCATTGTGATAAGTAGAGGTTCGGATATGAGATATCCGTTAGAGCCCTTGTCTTATTGGATATCCAATGAGCTCCTGAATTATTGGATCCCATGGACGAGATCCAATAAGAGCCCATGAGAGATTATTGGATAGAGATCCACTAATCTAAAAGGCTTGGGTTATTGGATGCAGATCCAATACCCAATAGGCGAGGATCCATTAGGGTTTGATAGGGGACCTCTATAAATAGGAGGGATTCAGAGCCTCATATGCTAGAGCCTTTGCTTACCTCTCCTATTCTCCTTCCCCTCTCCATCTCAAAGCAGGCCTGGAGTTTTAAGGAGCGTCATCGCAGCCCTGTTGTTTGGATCACCGCTAGAGAGGAGGACACTTGACCTCCTTCACCCTCTCCTAAGAATCTGCAAAGAAACAAGGATATACGATCTCCCTAGGTAACATAATCTACTCTATACGCAGTTTTTTAATTTCGCGGATTTTGCGCACCAATCTTCGCACGATGACGAACATCTCTTTGGGAATCGGGGATTTTGTTTTCTTGTTCTTACGTTGCGCATATGATGTCGCCCCCAAATATTTTCCCAACAGTGAAATCAGAGCCAGGTTGTTCGTGCGATAGATTGGTTTTAAACTGCGTGTGTTGTGTTTTGGAGAAACTTTTGACGTCAAAATCGTTGATGCAAAAGCGGAAAAGGGAAGCAACTGTTGTTGCCCTCGCTACCATCGCAGATGGAAGGATGAGGGCATTAGGGTTTTCTAGGCAAAAGATAGTTTTGCCCCTCGGAATTTGAGAAATTCCAGTTTTTGTCTTTTGTCTAAATTATGAAAATACCTATAGGAATTAAGAAATTCCCTATATGTCCCTGATTTCATAAAATACTAATTAATTAAAAAGTTTAGTTGATTATTATTTTTTATTATTATCTAGTAGTCCTACATGATGATGATTATTTATACATGTGATGTATGATGTGTGGACGGATGATCATGGATCGTGTGATGTGTGTAGTTAAGAAAAGCAATATGCTTTCATGAGGGGATCTTCTCTAACCTGCAGGTTATCTTGTTCTTTTCCCAATGTTTGAGGGGATCTTCTCCAATATAGCCTTGGGCCTTTAACTGGTCTAGTATGCTTCCAAACTTGAATATAGTCATCCTCTTCCAGGTCTAATTCCTCTATTGCTGCGGCTGTCGAGATATAGGGCAGAATATTAATAGTTGTCAAATTTTTGTAGAATGTAACTGTGTTACCTTCGATCCTAACTCCTTCTTGCATTGCCCTTATGAAATTGCATCCTATTATCATCTGAATATCATCCCCTAGCTTCATTGAGAATGCATAGGTGTAGGGAATTCTGAAACTGTTGTTTCCAATAGTCATCTTTCCTCCCCTTAATTTTTTATTCGCTGTTGTTTTGGAGGTAATCCCGCTGAAATGTACAACGTAAGGATTTTCCTCCATTGCCGCTTTTGGTACAGCCTTTTCATCTATGCAACAAGTGGTCGCACCTGTATCTAATATTGCATTGACCTCAAAAGGGGGAATATTTAGAATTTCCATATGTACCTTTAGGTTGAAGAGCATATTCTTAGATTTTCTTGATCCTCCCGTTTCTTTTGTTTCCATAGAAAGGATCTTCTGAGTTTCTTCTTCTAAGAGAACGAGAGCTCCTTCACTTTCTTCTTCTTCGCTCTCTTCCATCTTTCTTTTTCCCAGCCTTTGTATCTCCTTTAGGAGATCTGCCTTTTCTAGCCTCAACCGATCTACTTCCAGTACTTCTCCTTCCAATTTATCATATTCTGCCTTTAGTTCCGCCACCTCATTTTGCAAACGGAGATTTTCTTGGGTTGTGGCTATGGATTGAGCATGCATTTCTTCAAGCTCCTTAGCCTTTTGTTGTTCAAATTCAACCGCCATTTTGAGCCTTCTTATTTCTGCTTCACAATGACTAATGAAATCTTGTTGTGTTTGAAGCAAGTTTTTAGGTTCATACCTTGGTGGTTCCTCCATCATTACGGGGTTCTTTTGTCAAAGTAGTATATGCTGCACATTCCGCACGAAGTGATTTTACATAAGGGACAGTGTCTCCTATGCCTTCTCTGTGACTTTCTCTTGCAGCACTTGCATCCTTCAAATTCTGGTGGTAGTTCTGTGTTGATTTCCCATATGTGTCTGCACTTAGCTTGTTCTTGGGAAACTTGTACTCTTGCTCGGTATCCTGTCTCAGGTCCTATCCACCAAGTTCTACTATCTTCTATTAAAGCAAAGATTTTATGAGTGAAGGAGTGAATACCATGCTGTAGGTCTTCTATATCTTCTCCTTCAGATATTGAATAAATTGCGTCGCTTTGGTTCTCTCCTTCTTGTACTGATAGTATTTCGTATTCTTCCGGAATGTCCAATTGTTCGAATATTGCTACTCTTTTGATATTTTTTCGATCGTTAGGGCATTCTCTTGCAAAATGCCCTTCTTCTCCACAAATTCGGGGCTACACAGACTCAAGTTTTTAGTCTGATGTCGATGATAGCAAGTCGAATTCGGGGCACGTGTACACCTTGAATAGAGGAGCAGTGTACTGGAAGAGTTCCAAGCAAGATACTACTGCTGACTCGACCACAGAGGCGAAGTACATTGCTGCATCAGATGCAGCAAAGGAGGGAGTCTGGTTGAAGAAGTTCATCACAGATTTGGGAGTCGTGTCAGGTAGTGAGGAGTCGATCTCCTTATATTGCGACAACAACAGAGCGATTGCTCAAGTGAAGGAACCTAGGTCTCATCAGAAATCTAAGCATGTTCTGAGGAGGTTCCACCTTATCAGAGAGATCGTAACCCGAAGAGATGTAGCAGTAGAAAGAGTTTCATCCGAAGAAAACATTGCAAATCCACTAACAAAACCGTTGTCTCAGATTATCTTTGAACGTCATTGCACCTATGACATTGCTAGTCATAGGTGCCTAACAAGCCAATCACGTTAGTGATGGCACGTGTGACTTGATACAGAATCTTTTTGCTTATTATATTTTGGCGTATATCACTTTATAACTATTGCATAAATGCATATATATATTGTGATGTCATTGGATTTGTGCAATGGGAATCGGATCGTGATGAGATCACGATAATGAGATCGATTCACCTTTAAACACATATCCTAAATAATCCCGATCATAGGTTACTCGAGAGGGACATCGTGATAACCGGACAGACTGGTGTGCTGTATTCCCATCCATATGATGGATGCAGCTGGTCTCATAGTTGCTCGTATAGGGACACTAGGGATATAGTACAGGTGCTCATTGGAGAATGAGTTCACTGATTGATCCGCTTACGGAATGTTGGATGGTTGATGATGCCTTATTGTCAGACAGTGATTCCATAGTCCTAGTGGTATATCTGGTCCTTAGACTTGAGACACCAAGAATGTCCTGTATGAGTGCTCCACTCTTTGATACCAGACTTATAGGTTTGGCTATCCCAGATCTAGTACAGCTGGTCATTGGGAGTGGTAGTCGACCTTACGAGGGCTATTGAGTGTCGATAGAGGATCATCCACTCTCGGCGTCATGAGAGGAATATCCCATGTGTTCTTGCTCAGACAAATCCCTGGCCAGGGTCATTCGGGTTGAGAGAGAAAGAGTTCTCCGGGAGAATCCGATTAGAGCAAGACTCGAGTAGAAACCGTATGGGTCTGATAGCACCATGCTCGATATACGGTCTCCGGGATATTAGAGGGATAAGGGACTATAGGTACACGGTAACTGAGGACAGACATGTCCAATGGATTGGATTCCCCTGTATCGTCTAGGGACTATGGCGTAGTGGCTGTTAGGACTCTAGCTAGGAGAGTCCTAATTGAGAGGGACATTCATGTAAAACCTACCTAAGCCGACCCCTATTAAAGAGGTGAAGTGGCCAGCTAGGGTTAGGAGGTTATTTCTTAGAGAAGAATAAGGAGTTGTAAAGGAATAGGAGTCTTGAGTAGGAGTCATATTAGGAGTTGGTTAGAAGTAGGAGTCTTAAGTAAGAGTCCTATTAGGAGTTAGGGTTTAGAAGCCCTATAAATAGTCATGTATTCCACCTCTTTTCATAAGCAATAGATGAATCTTTTCTGTAGCCTTTGAGCAGCAACTTGGAGGGAGGAACCCCTATAGAGTTCCAAGGAGGCCGATCCCCTAAAGAGATCAACCCCAAGTTTAGAATCTGCAAGGGTTCTAACACCTGGTATCAGAGTAGCGTTCTTGGCATCTTGCTGACCTTCCACAGCCATCCATCAACCCTCCACAACCGCCCAAAGCAATTCCCATAATTGCTTAAGATATCGTTGCCAAATTCCGCCGTCATCTCCACCACCACGGATCATCCTTTGATCTCCCCGTGAATTGCAACAGGTTCTGGTTTTCTACCTTACTGCTACTGTAATTTAGTTATGATTATTTAAAAATCTCAAAAAAATTATTCCTATATTGTTGCATAAACTTTTCATCATAAAGTTTTCATCTCTACGACGAAAGATACATTGCAGAATTCCAACCGTATAGCACCGTCTGTTTGATCTTGCTACTGTATTTTTTCTATCCAAATCTCTATGAAATTTTTGTGACATCTTTGACACTTCCTAATAGCAGATTTTCCTTTGGTTTTGTCAAAAAATTCTTAATATAAACCATTGATATTTTACATCTAATCTGCTATACTTGAAAATCTGCACTGTAAAATTTTCGTCGTATAGCACTATTTTTTTATCTTGATACTACGTTGTTTCTATCCAAATCTCTACGAAATTTTTATGATAGCTTTGACACTTCCTAACAGTAGATTTTCCTTTATTTTCATAAAAAAATACTTAATATAAACCACTGATCTTTTACGTCCAATCTGCTATATCTAAAAATCTGTGCTGTAGAAAATTTCAACCGCATATTGTTGCCTTAACCCATCTATTTGTAATCTTTTTTGAATAAAATTTCTTATACAATTCATAGATCATCTTGGCCTCCATCTAATATTGATCTATTAAGAAAATTCATCTCTAAAAATTATTTTATGTTGCTGCAAATTTTTGTCATAACCCGCTGAAATTTTTCGACGAGAATTCTGCAATCGCAACTTGCACCAATTTCCTTGCTATTATACTACTGAAATTTTCTTGATTAAATTAGATATCCTTGCTGCCATAGAACATGTGTTTTTTCTATCAATTCCCTCCTTTATTCTCTCAAGTTTTTGGTGGAAATTACGTCGAGAAACCGTTGTTTCTTCAACGACAATTCTACTCTTACAAGACAGCACATACTTGCTGCAACTTCCACTGATTTCTATCAAACCTTTGCTGCCATCTACCACAGATCCAAAACATTCATCCACAGCCCTAAAACTCTACCAAACCACACCCTCAAATTACACCCAAAATAGCCACAAAACAATCTGAAACCGTAGCCTACATCCACCAATCCACCAACCCTTTTGACCATCACCTCTCTCAACCAATACATGCCTTTAACCCGACAACAAAAGAGAGATCTTAATGTTAGGATCGGAGCGGCACTAAGAGGGGGGGGTGAATTAGTGCAGCGGATTAAAACTTTGGTTTCGGAAAAATCTTTCGCACGATAACAAACAATATCAATGAGAACCGATTTGGAAGCTTGAAAACTTAGAGACGTATGGAAGCATAATGACTACGTAAAGAAATTTGCAGTATGTAAATGACAAGATTAGGAAGCAAACCAAATAACACAGTAGTTTTAAAGTGGTTCGGTCAAAATGACCTACATCCACTTGTGAAGCCTTCTTCGAGGAGGCTCCCAACTTCCACTAGCAAATCTCTTGTAGGGGAAGGACTAATACCCCTCTTACAACCTTTTACAAGTGGTTCACACTCTTACAAATTTTTGAATAGAAAGAAGGAGGTGAACACTCAAAGCAATTGAAGACAAAAACTTGCTAAAGACTTTGCTAAGACTTTTGGCTCACTCTCTTGCTTCTCAAAGGTTGTTCTCTCAGCTGAGATTTGAGGGGTATTTATAGGCCTCAAGAGGATTCAAATTTGGGCTCCAAATTTGAATTCTCGTGGAGTTCCCGATGCTGGCGGTGCCACCGCTTGTCAGTGGTGGTGCCACCGCTTGTAACTGTCAAACGTTGACAGTGCTGGGCGGTGCTACCGCCCAGCTCTCGGGCACTGGGCGGTGCCACCGCCCTGCCCAGGCGGTGCTACTGCCCAGCTCTCGGGCACTGGGCGGTGCCACCGTCCAGCCCAGGCGGTGCTACCGCCTACAGTGTTTTCAGCCCAACTACAGTGTTTTTAGCCCACTAGTTGGGCTTCAATCTTGCCCCAAACTAGTCCGAACTTGGGCCCAATTGGCCCCTACTTGGGTTATAGGATTAACACCTAATCCTAACTCTAATTAACATGCTAACTACGAATTTAAAGACATTTTCTAAGCTATTACAAAGTCCGTAAGTCAAGACTTCTTCCGGCGAGCTTCCGGAAAACTTCCGACGGTCTTCCGATAAACTCTCGGAAACCATTCTGCGGACTCCCGGCAAGCTCCTAGACTTCACGATTTGATCTTGGCGAGTTCCAACGAGCTTCTTCGGTAAGATCCGATCTTTCTCGGTGAGCTCCGCGAACTTCCAACGAACCTTCCGGCGAGCTTCCGAAAAACCCTTCGGCAAGCTCCCTACTCATTCTCGGCTAGTTCCGACAGCATTCCCGACGAACCTTCGGACTTCCGTCGAACTCTCGAACTCCCAACGAATCCTTCGCGCTTGACTCCAGCACTTTGTTTCGCTTTATGTCTTCATCGTTATCGTAGTTAATCCTACACACACAATCCAAAACTCTACTCCGATCTAGACAGTTATTACAACGCGAATCGACATTCTGTTGCCTGGCACGTCATTGGTTGGCGCTTCGTCCGATTCTTCAGCGCATCATCCTCTCTTGCGGCTTGTTGCCCAATCGACGGTTGACCTCTGCAACCCCGATATCCTTGGCGTAATTCCGCTCTCCTTGGCCCGATGCCCGACGTCCGAAGCCTTCTGCCGTCCAATATCCTAACGTGATCTCCTCCGGCACAACGTCAATTCCTCCTGCGTCAACTGTCTAAACCTGATCGAGTAGACCTGCATCACTCAAAATGCAGTTAAACATCTAAACACAATCAATTAGTTTCATCATCAAAATCTGAGATTCAACAATCTCCCCCTTTTTGATGATGACAACTAATTGATGACTAACAGAGTTAACCTAAACTCCCCGGAGTTTAACCAAACTCCCCCTATCAATATGACATTGATAGAACCTTGAATTCAAACTGAATTCAAGTCATTGCAATATTCATCATGAATACTTGCAACACATCATCATGAACATATGCATAAACTTATGCATATCATGTCATCAACATACTTCTCCCCCTTTGTCATCAACAAAAAGGAGAAGTACCACAATCAAGTGTTTGTTATATGGGTTCAACTCATTGCATGAAAAACATAATATCAAGTTTTATCATCATGCAGTTTTGAAGCTAGAAAACTTTAGCAATTATTACATCATGCTTAGAACAATCAAGCTATCAAGTTTTAGATATGCAAGTTTTACAGCATACAAGATAGCACTTTTGGTAATGTTCAAGATAGCAAGTTCTAGTAATATTATAACATTTTAGAACATGCAAGCTAGCAGTTTTGAGATGTTCAAGAAAGCAACTCTTGCTTCTTGAAATATGCAAATTTGTCAAGTTTTGCTAGATGTGCAAGTTAGCATTTTTGCCTCTTAAGATAGGCAAGATAGCACATTTGCTCTTTTTGAGATAGCAACTTTTTGCTCTCTTTAGACTACAAGCTAGCAATTTTTACGATATGTAAGTTTCACAATATACAAGCTAGCAAAAATGCCAAACTAGCAAGAGATAATATTTTACATGAGGCAAGCAAACAATTTGGCAAATGTTACATTTGCATCTTCTCTTTTGAGAAGTGCAATTTTTGCTTTCATCTTGAATTGTGCAAGCTAGTTAGTTTGCCTCTTTTCATGATGTCCACGTAGAAATTCTTGCTCCCCCTTTGTCATTGTCAAAAAGATGGGAAGACCCTTATATTAATTTTCATATTATGACAAAGGTAAGTATCATTCTTATTTGTGCATCATTATATATTCAAATTAAAACATACACAATTTCAAAAACCTTATTTTTTATGCACGATACCGAAAAACAAATCAATCATCATTAATAGGCATATCAGATACTCAAGCATTAAAATTTTTAAGCATTTATCAACACGTTGATCATGATACCAATCATTCATCATTTAAAGCATTTATGATACACATCATGTGCAATAAATACATCATGTACATTATTATCATAAGTATTACATACATCATTTTAACTTTATGAATATTTCATCATTGCATGCATCATGCCAAAAACATTTCAAGCCAAGCAAGCCATAAATACAAAGAAATCATATCTTAAAAGAATTCAATATGAAAATTAAGCAAGAATCACATGATACAATCGTAAAGCATGATATCATTGTGTGATATATGATGAAATGATAATTGATCATATCAATGAAAGATATCAATCGTGAAACATGAAATGATAATAGTCTCAAAATTTTCAATTTGCGATACATGTGATACATTGCGATACACTAAAAAATTTAATGCGATGCTTCTAAGGATATCAACCTATTTTCGATACAAAGCATGGCTAGAGCAATTATATTGTTAGGCAAGATCTTTCTTCTCTTTTTGAGAAGTGTAAGCTTGCAAGTTTTACTTAGCATGCTAGGAAGTTTACTTTCATTTTCAATGCACAAGCTAGCAAAACCTTCTCCCCCTTTATCAAAGTAAAAAAAAAAGGGAGGACTCAATGGTTAAATATTTCAACCGTTCGACAAGCCAAATATACAAAGAATTCATGAAAGATATCAATGAGGATCAATTCATGAATACCAAAGATATGATTCACGATTCATTAAAATTGTTCTCAACAAGTTCATGATTCGGTTGAAACAAAGTTTCATTCAAGTTAATTCATTAACTAAAAAAAAATCATAATCAAATTATCATTTTTGAGATTCATAACATGAATAACGTTATTACCATTTCATCAAAATCAATTTCGAGATTCACACAATATCATGAAATCATTAATCTCGCTAAGATGGGAAAAACATTTTCTTTTTAAGTGATTCTTTAACACATCATCAAAATCTCATTCATAATTCAAGTGATTTACAAGATATCATAAATGAATTTATCACTTGTATTTCATCAAAAATCGAGAACTTTAGAGATAGAAAATGATTGAAGCATTTAACAAGATTGAAGCATGATTCATATTTAAAATGTATCTAATGTCGTAAATACGAATCAAGCATTTGTCAAATTTGAAATCATCCTCAAAATTATATTCAATAAATTTATATATGACAAGCATAGATTTATTGAAAAAATCAATAACATAGAGGATTGTATTTCATTTTTATAAATTTCTATTCATGTGTTTTGCTTCTTATAAGCATGCCTTTGCTTTAAAAAGAAATGTCAACATTCAAGATAGAAAGGCAAATTTTGTCATAAAGATTTATTAAGTCGAATCGCATTAAGCATGTGGCGTTTTCCAAAAGATTTGATTCAAGATATTCACATAATTCATGAAATGAGTTCATTAATTTCAATAGGATAGAGAATCCATTTTCATGTCATGCAATTGATTTCATATGAGCATATTTAAAATTTTCATGTAAAAACTATGCATCATGTTGAGAGCAAAATCATCGTTATGTTTGCTTCTATCTATTAATCACATTTGGTGTGTAAGCATTATCATAAAACATGCCATTATCATGATGTTTAATTTGTAGCAAACAATGCATCTTGTTTTGAAACTAAAATCAACATGAATTTATCACGATCATACATATATATTTATTTTTTGTTTGTATTTCATTTTGGATTGAGTAAAAGAAAATGTTTATGAAAGTGTTGAGCATCATGTTTAGAACCGAAAGCATCATCACCATCAAGGCATCATTCCAAAACATAGGGTATCATCATTTTAAATTCTCATGCATAATATCAAAATACACAATCATAGATTAATCCTATTAAACATAATCATGCAAATTAATTTTTATGTTAAAACCATACATCAAAATCCAATACGAAAATCATAAACATTCATGGAATTTTGTATTATCACAAATTAAGCAATCATCATTCATAATTTTTAATTTTTCAAAAATACTAGAAAGAAAAGCATAAAAAAAATCCTACTAACTAAGTTAAGCACTCATGTAATTTCAAAATAATTCAAGAGAGTTGAGTTACTTACCTTGTAGTCGAAGCTCGTCAAAGCCCAATTCGCCGTTTCACCTTTGGAAGTTTTTGATTCATCTTTGGTTGCCTTCCTCTTCTTTGGCCTCTTCCTCCATTCAAGTTCATTGTTTATTTTAGATTTTTGTTTAATGAACTTATTAAGAGTTAATGTTCGAAGTTCAAGTTCATCATTGTCCTTATCACTTGAGTCATCGCTCAAGTGGTATTCATTTGTTCGGAGTTCCAAATCCTTCCTGTTCTTTGGAAGGTGGTTCAAGTGTTCATTGTGTTCATTATGTGCATTGTGCACCATTTCATATGTCATTAATGAGCCGATAAGTTCTTCAAGTGGAAAAAATTTTAAATCTTTTGTTTCTTGTATTGACGTTACTTTTGATTCCCAAGCTTTAGAAAGTGATCGTAAAACTTTACTAACAAGTTCAAAATTCGAGAAACATTTGCCAAGAGTTTGTAAACCATTGACGACATCCGTAAAACGGGTGTACATGTCAACAATGGTTTCGCTCGGCTTCATTTGAAAAAGCTCGAAATCATGCATTAAAATGTTAACTTTCGAGTCTTTGACTCTACTAGTTCCCTCGTGTGTGATTTCAAGTGTTCGCCAAATATCAAAAGCCGTTTCGCACGTGGAAATCCGATTAAACTCATTTTTGTCCAAAGCGCAAAATAAGGCATTCATAGCCTTTGCGTTTAAAGAAAAATAGTTCTTCTCCAAATCCGACCATTCGTTCATCGGTTAAGAGGGAAGTTGGAAACCATTTTCAATAATATTCCATATATCTAAATTCATAGAAATCAAGAAAACTCTCATTCGAGTTTTCCAATAAGTGTAGTCCAATCCGTTAAACAACGGTGGACGAACAACCGAAAAGCCCTCTTGAAAGCCATGAAGAGTCATTTCTCTTGGGTGTAAGTCCGAAATGAGAAATACCGGGCTCTGATACCAATTGTTAGGATCGGAGCGACACTAAGAGGGGGGGTGAATTAGTGCAGCGGATTAAAACTTTGGTTTCGGAAAAATCTTTCGCACGATAACAAACAATATCAATGAGAACCGATTTGGAAGCTTGAAAACTTAGAGACGTATGGAAGCGTAATGACTAAGTAAAGAAATTTGCAGTATGTAAATGACAAGATTAGGATGCAAACCAAATAACACAGTAGTTTTAAAGTGGTTCGGTCAAAATGACCTACATCCACTTGTGAAGCCTTCTTCGAGGAGGCTCCCAACTTCCACTAGCAAATCTCTTGTAGGGGAAGGACTAATACCCCTCTTACAAACTTTTACAAGTGGTTCACACTCTTACAAATTTTTGAATAGAAAGAAGGAGGTGAACACTCAAAGCAATTGAAGACAAAAACTTGCTAAAGACTTTGCTAAGACTTTTGGCTCACTCTCTTGCTTCTCAAAGGTTGTTCTCTTAGCTGAGATTTGAGGGGTATTTAAAGGCCTCAAGAGGATTCAAATTTGGGCTCCAAATTTGAATTCTCGTGGAGTTCCCGATCTGGCGGTGCCACCGCTTGTCAGTGGCGGTGCCACCACCTGTAACTATCAAACGTTGACAGTGCTGGGCGGTGCCACCGCCCAGCCCAAGCGGTGCTACCGCCCAGCTCTCGGGCACTAGGCGGTGCTACCGCCCAGCTCTCGGGCACTAGGCGGTGCCACCGTCCAGCCCAGGCGGTGCTACCGCCTATAGTGTTTTCAGCCAAACTATAGTGTTTTCAGCCCACTAGTTGGGCTTCAATCTTGCCCCAAACTAGTCTGAACTTGGGCCCAATTGGCCCATACTTGGGTTATAGGATTAACACCTAATCTTAACCCTAATTAACTTGCTAACTACGAATTTAAAGACATTTTCTAAGCTATTACAAAGTCCGTAAGTCAAGACTTCTTCCGGCGAACTTCCGACGGTCTTCCGATAAACTCTCGGAAACCATTCTACGGACTCCCGGCAAGCTCCTAGACTTCACGATTTGATCTTGGCGAGTTCCAACGAGCTTCTTCGGCAAGCTCCGATCTTTCTCGGTGAGCTCCGCGAACTTCCAACGAACCTTCCGGCGAGCTTCCGAAAAACCCTTCGGCAAGCTCCCTACTCATTCTCGGCTAGTTCCGGCAGCATTCCCGACGAACCTTCGGACTTCCGTCGAACTCTCGAACTCCCAACGAATCCTTCGCGCTTGACTCCAGCACTTTGTTTCGCTTTATGTCTTCATCGTTATCGTAGTTAATCCTACACACACAATCCAAAACTCTACTCCGATCTAGACAGTTATTACAACGCGAATCGACATTCCGTTGCCTGGCACGTCATTGGTTGGCGCTTCGTCCGATTCTTCAGCGCATCATCCTCTCTTGCGGCTTGTTGCCCAATCGGCGGTTGACCTCTGCAACCCCGATATCCTTGGCGTAATTCCGCTCTCCTTGGCCCGATGCCCGACGTCCGAAGCCTTCTGCCGTCCAATATCCTAACGTGATCTCCTCTAGCGCAACGTCAATTCCTCCTGCGTCAACTGTCTAAACCTGATCGAGTAGACCTGCATCACTCAAAATGTAGTTAAACATCTAAACACAATCAATTAGTTTCATCATCAAAATCCGAGATTCAACACTTAACATCACAGATTTGGTGGCATATACTATGGCATCTGAGGAGGTAATCAATGCTAAATTTAAAGCCTTCGAGGTGCGAATGGAGGATAAGATTTGGATGCTCTTTACCGAACTCAGATTGGGCCGACCACTAAGCCCGAAGAAATCACATCAAGGAGAGAGCTTTGCCCAATCACACCAAGCCCGAAGATATGACTTCCAAGAGAGGGGAAGCTCTATGACCAACCCCAACTATCCATGCATGAGAGTGGACTTCCCTAGATGGGAAGAAGGAGACCCAATTGGTTGGATCTCGCGCGCGAAGCGATATTTTCGATACCATAAAACTGCGGATGTATCTATGGTGAAAATTACAGCTATACATCTTGAAGGGGATGCTATACAGTAGTTTGACTGGTTTGAACATACTTATGGAGTCCTTTCATAGTGACAATTCAAAAAAGGACTGCTGATCTGCTTCAGACCAACCGATTACGAGAATATTGACGGACAACTAGCAAAGATCCGACAAACCTCTACCATTCAAGAGTACCAAACCAGGTTTGAAAGGTTATCTAATCAAACTCATGATTGGTCTCAAAAACAGCTATTGAGGACCTTCATTGAGGGCTTGAAGCCGGAGATCCGAGGAGAAGTTAAAGCGCGACAACTGTATACGCTTATGGCAGCCATCTCTTTCGCACGACATCAAGAGGAGCAATTGAACCATGAAGCTCGGAGGACTAGGGTCGCTACTCAACCAGTAATATTGAAGCCCTTAGCCCCCCCTACTGTCAACCAAGTCCCTACACCAAAGAGGTTAACAAGAGAAGAGCTTCGGGAGAGATATGCGAAGGGGTTATGTTGGCATTGTGACGAGCCGTGGAGCCGTGAGCATCGCTGTAGTAAAGGGGGACTTCTTATGATTGAACCGATAGAAGAAGAGATCATTGAACATCCAAAAGAGAGCCTTGAACATGAAGAAGAAGATGCAGAAGAAAAGCCACAACCAACTGAAGTTACGGTACATACACTAGCTAGCTACTCAAACCCGCAAACGATGAAAGTTGGAGGCCTTCTCAAACAACAACCGATCACTGTTCTCATCGACACAGGCAGCACTAATAACTTCCTAAACAGTAAGGTTGCTGTCCATATAAACTTACCTATTGAGAATTGCAGCAGGTTTGTCGTTAAGGTCGCCAACGGATGGATTTTGAAGTGTGATCATAGGTGCCCGCAGGTGAAACTGTTGCTGCAGGACCAAGAGATAATTGCAGATTTCTTCCTCCTCCCTCTTAATGATCATGAGGACATACTCAAAATTAAATGGTTGATGACATTAGGTGATATTTCATGAAATTTTATGTAACTAATTATAAAATTTTATAGTAAGGAGAAACAGGTGATACTGCACGGGAAATGTGAGGACGACGTAATGACGATTTGCACACAACAAATGGAGAAGGTTTTACATAAAGCATACAACGACTTTTTGGTACAACTTAAGCAGCAAACTAAGGGAGAGCCAAAAAAATTTGAAGATCCAAATCTACTTCCTTTGCTTACTGAATTTTCAGATATATTTCACGAACCGCGCAACCTACCTCTTACCCGTTGGCATGATCATTGTATAACGATTCTTCCAGGAAAATCTCCAGCAAATGCTCAGCCATATCAGTATCCACATCTCCAGAAGGATGAAATAGAAAGGATTGTAAAAGAGATGCTCAAAACATGAGTTATTCGGTCATGTTGCAGCCCCTACTTTTCACTGGTGCTCCTCATACGAAAGAAGGATGGAATATGACGATTATGTGTTGATTACCGAGCTCTCAAT
Organism: Musa acuminata AAA Group; assembly: GCF_036884655.1. Taxonomy (NCBI): domain Eukaryota; kingdom Viridiplantae; phylum Streptophyta; class Magnoliopsida; order Zingiberales; family Musaceae; genus Musa; species Musa acuminata. Next base: position 23,469,713 of record NC_088346.1, read on the forward strand.
GGCATAACCATCAAGGATAAATACCCTATTCCAGTAGTAGATGAGTTTCTAAGGGAGCATAAATCTTCACAAAGCTGGACCTTCGATCCGAGTATCATAAAATACGAGTATGCGAAGAAGACATACCGAAAACCACCTTTTGAACACACAACAACCACTATGAATTTTTGCTTTCTTCAAAAGAAGATGGAATATCTTGGACATATCATATCAGAGGAAGGTGTGGCAGTAGACCCCTTCAAAATTGGAGCAATGCAAAACTAGCTGACCCCGAGGAACATAAAATTGCTACATGGCTTTCTAGGTTTAACAGGCTACTACTGTAAGTTCGTGAAAAACTATGGAGAGATCAGTGCACCACTTACTTCCTTACTAAAAAAAGATGTCTTCCAATGGTCGGACAGAGCCTCCGCTCCCTTCGACAAACTTAAGGCAGCCATGACGACGACGCCGGTGCTAACACTACCATATTTCAACCGACCCTTCATTATTGAGGCCGACGCATCTGGAGTCGGAATTGGAGCCATTCTTATGCAAGATGGTCAACCACTCATATACACTAGTAAGGCATTATCTCCCTCCCATCAAAATAAGTCAACATATGATAAGGAGATGCTCGCCATTGTGCGCGTAGCAACGAGGTGGAGACCCTACTTGATTGACCGACGATTTCAAATTAAAACCGACCATAAAAGCCTCAAGTACTTTTTGGAGCGAAAATATCATCTCCTGAGCAGCAAAAAAGGGTAATAAAACTTCTTGGATTTGATTATGAAATAACTTACAAAAATGGGAAAGAGAATGTTCTTGTAGATGCGCTTTCGCAGCTACCTGAACAAGTTGAAGTTTCGGCCGTTTCACTTCCGACCAGTGACTTTTTTAAGGATATTAAGATGGAATGGTAGGAAAATTCAGAGACTAATAAGATTATAAAAAAATTGGAGGAAGCACCAAGCCCCATGGCTCATTACAATTGGGACTCAAAAGAATTACACTATAAGGGACGCATTGTGCTTATGATAAATTCTACTTACATCTTCACGAGCAGATTTTAGATAAAGTTATTCCATATGCAGGGTACTAAATTGAAAAGGAGTATGGCATATCACCCACAAACCAACGGCCAGACGAAAGTTGTAAATATGTGCTTGGAGACAACCCAAAGCCACCCACCAAATATGACTACCCAAGGAGAACTTCAGACTCAGCCAAGTGCCATTATTGATTGACGGATCGTGACTCGACGATGACGATCCACTACTGAATTGCTAATACAGTAGGCAAACCTACTAATAGAAGATGCCACTTGGGAGAACTATGATGACTTGAAGATCAAATTCCCAAAATTCATGAATCGTCAACCTCGAGGACAAGACTGATTTGAAGAGGGCGGGTTTGTTAGGACTCTAGCTAGGAGAGTCATAATTGAGAGGGACATTCATGTAAAACCTACCTAAGCCGACCCCTATTAAAGAGGTGAAGTGGCCGACTAGGGTTAGGAGGTTATTTCTTAGAGAAGAATAAGGAGTTGTAAATGAATATGAGTCTTGAGTATGAGTCATATTAGGAGCTGGTTAGAAGTAGGAGTCTTAAGTAAGAGTCCTATTAGGAGTTAGGGTTTAGAAGCCCTATAAATAGTTATGTATTCCACCTCTTTTCATAAGCAATAGATGAATCTTTTCTGCAGCCTTTGAGCAGCAACTTGGAGGGAGGAACCTCTATAGAGTTCCAAGGAGGCCAATCCCCTAAAGAGATCAACCCCAAGTTTAGAATCTGTAAGGGTTCTAACAGTGGCCTAGTACGTCCGTAGTCGATGAGTCAAGTGAATTATTACAGAGATAATAATTCATTGAGTTAGAAGGAGTTCTGACAGGTATGACTCACGGCCAGCTCGATATTGGGCCTAGAGGGTCACACACATATGGTAGACATTGCGATAAGTAGAGGTTCGGATATGAGATATCCGATGGAGCCCTTATCTTATTGGAAGCAGATCCAATACCCACTAGGGGAGGACCCATTAGGGTTTGACAAGGGACCTCTATAAATAGGAGAGATTCAGAGCCTCATAGGCTAGAGCCTTTGCTTGCCTTTCTTATTCTCCTCTCCCTCTCCACCTCAGAGCAGGCCTGGAGTTTTGAGGAGCGTTGTCGCAACCCTACTTTGTGGATCACCGCTAGAGAAGAGGACGCTTGACCTCCTTCACCCTCTCCTAAGGATCTGCAAAGAAATAGGGATATATGATCTCCCTAGGTAACACAATCTACTCTATACGCAGTTTTAAGTTTAGCGGATTTTGCGCACCAATCTTCGCACGACGACGAACATCTCTTTGGGAATCGGGGATTTTGTTTTCTTGTTCTTCCGCTATGCATATGATGTCGCCCCAAGATTTCCCAACACGTCACAGGGGTTTGATGGGGATCAAACACATAGGTGATTGGCTTTAGGTCAAGTGGGAGATTGCTAGTCATAGGTGCCCAGCAAGCCAATCACGTGAGTGATGGCACGTGTGACTTGATACAAAATCTTTTTTGCTTATTATATTTTGGCATATATCACTTTATAACTATTGCATATATGCATATATATATTGTGATGTCCTTGGATTTGTGCAATGGGAATCAGAACGTGATAAGATCGCGAAAATGAGATCGATTCACCTTTAAACACATATCCTAAATAATCCCGGTCATAGATTACTCGAGAGGGACATCATGATAACCAGACAGACTGGTGTGCTGTATACCCGTCCATATGATGGATGCAGCGGGTCTCATAGCTGCTCGTGTAGGGACACTAGGGATACAGTATAGGTGCTCATTGGAGAATGAGTTCAGTGATTGATCCGCTTACGGAATGCTGGATGGTTGATGATGCCTTATTGTCAAACAGCGATTCCGCAGTCCTAGTGGTATATCTGGTCCTTAGACTTGAGACACCAAGGATGTCCTGTATGAGTGCTCCACTATTTGATACCAGACTTATAGGTTTGGCTGTCCCAAATCTAGTATAGCTAGTCATTGGGAGTGGTAGTCGACCTTACAAGGGCTATTGAGTGTCAATAGAGGATCATCCACTTTGGGCGTCATGAGAGGAATATCCCATGTGTTCTTGCTTAGACAAATCCCTAGCTAGGGTCATTTGGGTTGAGAGAGAAAGAGTTCTCCAAGAGAATCCGATTAGAGCGAGACTTGAGTAGAAACTGTATGGGTCTGACAGCACCATGCTCGATATATGGTCTCTGGGATATTAGATGGATGAGGGACTATAGGTACATGGTAACTGAGGATAGACAGGTCCAATGGATTGGATTCCCCTGTATCGTTTGGTGACTACGGCGTAGTGGCCTAGTACATCCGTAGTTGATGAGTCAAGTGAATTATTACAGAGATAATAATTCACTGAGTTAGAAGGAGTTCTGACAGGTATGACTTACGGCTAGCTCGATATTGGGCCTAGAGGGTCACACACATGTTGAATCTCGGATTTTGATGATAAAATCAATTGATGGGATAATTGATCTAATCCATATTATTGAGTTTAAGTGTGTAGGAGTAACTACGATAACCAGAAAACACAAAGAAAGAATACCGGAGACAAGTTCGATGGACGTTTAAGAGTCCGAAGAATCGTCGAAGATGTTGCCGGAACCAACCGAGAAGAAATCGGGAACCTGTCGGAATTTTCGGAAGTTCGCCAAAGAGATCGTCAGAGGTTCACGGAGATCACCGAGAAGGCTCGGCTACTCGTTAAAGTCATCACAAGTTCAGGAGCTTACTGGGAGTCCATCGGAAGAAGTTTGTCGGAAAGCTCGCCGGAACAAGACTTGACGTTCGCGGTTGAAAACTTGCTTAGGATATGTTTTGTTATGTAGTTCACTTGTAATTAGGATTAGGATTAAGAGATAATCCTATATCCTGGTTAGGGGCCAACTGGGCCCAAAATTAGACTTGGTTTGGGCTAAATTTGAAGCCCAACAAGTGAACCGAAGGGTCTGGCGGTGGCACCGCCCAGCACCCGTCAATGTCTAATAGTGACAGGCGGTGGCACTGCCACTGACAGGCGGTGGCACCGCCAGCATCGGGAACCCAAAGAGAATTCAAATTTGGAGCCCAAATTTGAATCCTCTTGAGGCCTATAAATACCCCTCAAATCTCAACTGAGATTACAACTTTTTGACGAGCAAGTGTTTGAGAGAAAGGCCTTAGAAAAGTCTTAGCTAGTCTTGTTTCCAATTTGCTAGTGTTCACCTCCTTCTTTCTTGCTGAAAATCTGTAAGAGAGTGAACCGCTTGTAAAAAGTTGTAAGAGGGGTATTCACCCTTCCCTTTCAAGAGATTTGTTAGTGGAAGGTGGGAGCCTCATCGAAGAGGGGCCTCGCAAGTGGATGTAGGTCATTTAACCGAACCACTGTAAAATCGGCGTGATCTCTGGTTTACATTTACTTATTGTCATTTACATTACTGCAAACCATTTGCACTTTAATGCTATACTGCTTTGTCTCTATCTTACTTATCTCTTCAAGTTAAAATGAAATCGAAACGATTTTAAACAAAAAACGTTGCTTTTATCGTACGAAGTTTCTGAAAAGTGTTTAAATCGTGATAAGTTTATCACACTTTACCGCTGCACTAATTCACCCACCCCCTCTTAGTGTCGCTCCGATCCTAACAATTGGTATCAGAGTAAGGCTCACTCTCATATTTGGTTTAATACCCAAGAGAGATGGCTTACTCCGACATGCATGAGGGACACTCTATCACACGTCCACCTATGTTTAATGGGTCGGATTACACGTATTGGAAGACCCGTATGAGGATCTTCCTCATTTCCATGGATTTCGAGCTTTGGACTATTGTCGAAAACGGATTTAAAAAATCTTCTCTTCCGATGAGCGAATGGAATGAATCGGAGAAGAAGGTTTTTGCTTTAAACGCAAAGGCTATGAATATGAATGCCTTGTTTTGTGCACTAGATAAAAATTAGTTTAATCGTGTTTCAATTTGTGATTCGGCTTTTGATATTTGGAGAACTCTTGAGGTCACTCATGAAGGCACTAGCCGAGTGAAAAAGTCCAAAATCAACATCCTTGTGCACTCTTATGAACTTTTCCAAATGAAACCAAGTGAGTCCATCAGAGACATGTACACCCATTTCACGGATGTTATCAATGGACTCAAAGCTCTTGGTAAAGATTTTTCTAACTTTGAACTAGTAAACGAAATCTTAAGATCTCTTCCTAAAAGTTGGGATCCAAAAGTTACGGCCATTCAAGAGGCCAAGGACCTCAAAACATTCCCTCTTGAAGAACTTATTGGGTCTCTAATGACCTACGAAATGACATGTCAAGCTCATGACGAGCTCGAGAACCCCCTTCCAAAGAACAGGAAGGATATGACACTTACATCACAAGAAGATCACTTGAAAGGAACATCAAGTGATGAGGACAGTGACAATGACATTGCACTTTTGACTCAAAAATTTAAAAAATATTTAAGAAAGAAAAAATTTAAAAATAATACAAAAAATAAAGTTGAACAAAAGAAGGACCAAGTGATTTGCTATGAGTGTAAAAAACTGGGACACTATAAGAACGATTGTCCTCAAGCCAAAAAGAGAACATCAAAGAAGAAGGCGCTCAAGGCAACGTGGGATGATTCAAGCGTGTCCGAAGAAGAGGAGTCCAACACCGAGCAAGTTGCTCATTACGCGCTAATGGCTTTAGGAGAAGAGGTATGTGATTTATTTAATGAAGATTTATCTTTTGAAGAACTCTCTATCGCTTTTCATGAATTATTTGATGAATGTAGAACTATTAGCAAGAAGTTAAGTATCTTAAAGAAAGAGCATACTGTGCTACAAGATAAGTTTGATAGTCTTCAAACTCCTCCATGCTCTAAGTGTGAGCATTTAGAAGCAATAAAAAATGAAAATTTACTTCTTAAAGAAACCTTAAACAAGTTTAAGGTTGGTAGCAAAGGATTAGATATGATCCTTACACACAAGGGTCACGTCGCAAATAGAAATGGAATTGGATTTGTAAAAGGATTACATAAAATCCTACCACTTTCATAAAAGGACCTACATTACATGTTTCCTCTTATATGAAATGCAATTTCTGTTGCAAATACGGATATATTGCCTACAAATGTCCATTTAGGAAAATTAGTTCACAAAAATTAATATGGTTTCCTAAAGGAACTATAAAGGATTCCATAATAAATAACAAAGTTAATGGATCAATTTTTGAGGCACCCAAAATCAAATGGGTACCTAAAAGTCATCCTCTTTTGTAGACAAACCCATAAGCTGGGAGCAAGAGATGGTATCTCGATAGTGGATGCTCAAGACATATGACTGGAGATCCATCTCATTTCTCTATGCTCACTAGCAAAGAAGAAGGGTACATCACCTTCGGAGACAACAACAAAGGCAAAATCATTGGCAAGGGAACTATTGGTAACAAATTTAGTTTTTCCATTGATGATGTTTTACTAGTTGATGGATTGAAACATAATCTCTTGAGTATTAGTCAACTATGCGATAAAGGTTATATCGTTAGATTCGAATCAAATATGTGTATTATCGAAAAACCAAACAATAACTTGACTATGATTGCATTAAAACAAAATAATGTCTACACCATCAACCTTGATGAACTAAGTAATGAAATGTGCTTCTCCGCTCTAAATGATGATGCTTGGCTTTGGCATAGGAGATTAGGCCATGCAAGCATGAAACTAATATCTAAGATCTCATCTAGAGAATTAGTACGAGGGATTCCAAATATGAAGTTTACTAAGGACAAAGTATGTGATGCATGTCAACTAGGTAAACAAATAAAAACTAGTTTCAAACCAAAAAATCAAATTAGCACCACTATACCACTACAATTGATCCATTTGGACTTATTCGGACCAATTGACACAACAAGTCTAGGAGGAAGCAAATATGCGTTTATAATTGTGGATGACTATACTAGGTACACTTGGACCTATTTCTTAGTCCACAAAAGTGATTGCTTCAAGTGCTTCTTAAAATTTTGTAAACTCACTCAAAACGAAAAGGGCTTCATGATTTCATCAATTCGGAGTGATCACGGTGGCGAATTTCAAAACCGTGATTTTCAAAATCTTTGTGAAGTTAATGGATACAATCACAACTTCTCCACTCCAAGAAATCTCCAACAAAATGGAGTAGTTGAAAAAAAAAATAGAAACCTACAAGAAATGACAAGAAGTATGTTAAATGAACATAGTTTACCTAAGTATTTTTAGGCCGAAGCCGTAAATACGACTTGCTACATCATGAATAGGGTCCTAATAAGACCATCCCTATCAAAAACTCCCTATGAATTATGGAATAACAAAAAACCAAATATTTCCTATTTTAAAGTTTTCGGTTGTAAATTCATTATTTTGAATGAAAAGTATGCCTTAGGAAAATTTGATGCTAAATCCGATGAAGGCATCTTTCTTAGTTACTCTTCCGTTTCTAAGGCTTTTCGGGTTTTTAACAAAAGAACCTTAGTAATAGAAGAGTCTATTCATGTAGTTTTTAATAAAATTTCTAATTTAAAGAAAAATGATTTTGATGATGATCTTGGTTTTGATAATTAGAATTTAAATGAACCCCCTCCTCAAAATAGCAACTTGGATGCACCTTCTTCCGAAATTTCCTTACCCAAGGAATAGAAGTATATAGATACTTATCCAAAGGAGCTAATTATAGGAGATACATCAAAAGGGGTTCAAACTCGTTCCTCTTTCAAGAATTTTTTGTTGAATCTCGGATTTTGATGATGAAGTCAATTGTCATTTGTTATCTAATCTATGTGTTGAGATAAGTGTGTAGGATTAACTACGATGAGAGTAAGACAAGCAGCAGGAGTTGCGCCGGAGTCAAGATCATGATCACGTTGGGAGTTCGAGAGTTCGACGGAAGTTCGGACGGTCGTCGGAGGTTCAGAGAGAACAGATCCGAGAAGTCCAGAAGCTTGCCAAGCGAAGCTCGTCGGAACTCGCCAAGTGGATCGTCGCAAAGTCCAGGAGTATGCCGGATGTCCGCAGAAGGATCACCGAGGGTTATCGGTTGATCGACGGAAGTTGGCCGGAAACTCGCCGGAAGAAGCGATTGACGCATCGGAGCAAAGCTGCAGAAGTTGTCTTAGAGTTAATCGTAGTTAGCATGATGATTAAGCATGAAAATGGGAGGTGACCCCATTAGCTTAATCTTGGGGCAATTGGGCCCCTGAAAAGATTCAAAGTGGGTCGAATGGAGTGAACCATTCGGACCCTGATTGCACCAGGAGGTGCAACCGCCCCAGCCAGGAGGTGCAACCGCCTGGGCTGTGGGGTTGAGAGGTGCAACCGCCCCAGCCAGGAGGTGCAACCGCCTGGGCTGCGAGGCTGGGAGGTGCAACCGCCCCAGCCAAGAGGTTGCACCGCCAGAGCTCAAGTTTCGAGCTCTGCCAGGCGATGCAACCACCAAGCTCAGTCTTCGAGCTCTGGCAGATTGGTGCATCAGCCTGAGCTCAGTCTCGAGCTCTGCCAGGTGATGCATTCACCAAGCTCAGTCTTCGAGCTTTGGCAGAGAGGTGGATCAGCCTGAGCTCAGCTTGGAGCTCTGCCAGGTGATGCAACCACCGAGCTCAGTTTCGAGCTCTGCCAGGTGATGCAATCACCAAGCTCAGTCTTCGAGCTCTGCCAGGTGATGCAACCATCGAGCTCAGTCTTCGAGCTCTGGCAGAGAGAAGCAATCGGCAGAGCTCAGTCTTCGAGCTCTGCCAGGCGGTGCCACCTCTCCAGTCAAGAGGTGCAACCGCCTGATCCCAGAATTCTGGGATTTGATCGATTTGATCGTTTTGAGCTCGAATTTTGAATTGGGTTGGGGCCTATAAATACCCCACCCATTCAGCACTGAAAAGAAACAGACCTATACCGAAATCTTGATCTTTTCTGTGATTCTAAGAGCTCAAAAGTGTTGTAAAGCCTTTAAGTCTCCTCCTTCTGTTCTTGAAGTTTTCAATTGTAAAGTGAGGAGAGAAAGGTCTGTAAAGGTTGTCTCCTAAGCCTGTCAAAAGGAGAGAAACTGTAAGAGGGAAGTTTGGCCTTCGCCCATTGAAGGAAGGCACCTAGTTGACGTCGGCAACCTCATCGGTGGAGGAAGCCAAAAGTGGAGTAGGTCAAGGCTGACCGAACCACTCTAAATCTCTGGTTTACGTTTATTTTCGAGCACTTTATCATTACTGCAAACCTCCCTCATCACTACTGCTCTCTGCGCTTTCACGAACAAGTTCTAAGTGCTGTTCTCCCAAATCTGCATTCAGACGTAAATTCGTATTTTCATACATTACAGTTTACGTTTACGTTTGATTCTGCAGAACTATTTTCCGTGCTTTTACGAACGAGCTTCTTTGCAGTTTACGCTTACATTTTAATCCTATTAATAACTGCAATCTGTCCTCTACGATTTTACGAACGAGTTTCAACATTTAGACGCAAAACTGCATTCAGACGTAAATCGGCTTTCCTCGCTCAATCATCAGATTTCAGTTCACGTTTACGTCTTGTTTTCAACTGCATACTGCCTTCTGCGATTATACAAACGAGTTTCAAAGTTTAGACGTAAATCTGCGTCTAGACGTAAAACTGCGTTTAGACGTAAATCTGCGTTTAGACGTAAAACTACGTTTAGACGTAAAACTGCGTTTAGACGTAAATCTGCGTTTAGACGTAAAACTGCGTTTAGACGTAAAACTGCGTTTAGAAGTAAATCTGCGTTTAGACGTAAATCTGCATTTAGACGTAAATCTGAGTTTTGACGCAAAACTGCACTTAGACGCAAAACTGCGCTTAGACGCAAAACTGCGCTTAAACGCAATCTGCGCTTAGACGCAAACTGTACTTAGATACAAACTGAGAATTTGCTTTTGCATCATAATAGTTTTTGAACGAACGCAGCTTTTGGTTATTAAATTCTTATAAGATTTCCGCTGCACTAATTCACCCCCCCCCCTCTTAGTGCTCTTGATCCTAACAATTGGTATCAGAGCAATGTTAACTCTCTAAAGGATTAAAACCCAAGAGAGATGGCATACGCCGGAAACCAAGAGGGGCATTCGATTACACGTCCACCTATGTTCAGTGGAACGGACTACACTTACTGGAAGACCCGAATGAGGATCTTTCTTATTTCTATGGATTTTGAACTGTGGAACCTTGTTGAAAATGGATTTTCAAAATCTTCTCTTCCAATGATCGATTGGAACGATTTGGAGAAGAAGGCTTTCGCTCTTAATGCAAAGGCTATGAATGCCTTATTTTGCGCTCTTGATAAAAATGAGTTTAATCGTGTTTCAACTTGCGAAACTGCTTTTGATATTTGGCACACACTTGAAGTGACCCACGAGGGCACAAGTAGAGTGAAAGAGTCAAAAATCAATCTGTTGCTGCATTCTTTTGAACTTTTCCGAATGAAACCGAGTGAAACCATTGGCGACATGTTTACCCGTTTCACGGATGTCGTCAATGGTCTAAAAGGACTCGGAAAGAGCTTTTCGGATTTTGAGCTTGTTAATAAGATACTAAGATCCCTTCCTAAGAGTTGGGATCCTAAAGTCACCGCCATTCAAGAGGCAAAAGATCTGCAAAATTTCCCTCTTGAAGAACTAATCGGGTCATTAATGACCTACGAAATGACCTGCAAAGCTCATGAAGAGCAAGAAGACATCCTTCCAAAGAACAGGAAGGATATGGCACTTAAAACTTCTGAATGCCACTTGAGAGAAAACTCAAGTGATGAGGATTGTGACGATGACTTGGCACTTTTGACAAGAAAGTTTAAGAAATTCTTCAAAAGAAACAAGTTTAAAAACGATGTGAAAAATAAACTTGAATCAAAGAAGGACCAAGTGATCTGCTACGAGTGTAAAAAGCCGGGACACTACAAAAGTGATTGTCCCCAAGTCAAGAAAAGAACAACAAAGAAGAAGGCGCTCCAAGCAACATGGGATGATTCGAGCGCATCTGAGGAAGAGGAGTCCAACACCGAGCAAGTTGCTCATTACGCCTTTATGGCCATCGAAGAGGAGGTAACGGATTTATTAAATGCTGATTTATCTTTCGATGAATTACTAAATGCCTTCCATGATTTATTTGATGAATGCAAAGTTATAAATAGAAAATACAAGTTGCTAAAAAAGGTACATGATAATCTTACTTGTGAGTTTGATAAGTTAAAAGTCGAACATCATGATAGTTTAAATTCATGTATCAAATGTCATGATTTAGAAACTATACAAAAAGAAAACTTGCTACTTAAGGACACCTTGAAGAAATTCGAGGTTGGTAGCAAGTCATTAAACATGATCCTTACAAACAAGGGTCATGCTCCCAAAAGAAGTGGGATTGGATTTGTGAGGAGTCCTCACCAAAATCCAACTACCTTTGTAAAAGGCCCCATCTTACATGTTCAAACCAAGTGCAACTTTTGTTGCAAATCTGGACACAAGACACATTGTTGTCCATTCAAGAAAATAAGTCCAAACAAATTAATTTGGGTTCCTAAAGGAACCATGATAAACTCTATGCAACATGATAGAAAATGTAGATCTATTTATGAGGCACCCAAAAACAAATGGGTACCTAAACATCATCCTTTCTTGTAGAAAACTAAACAATCGCAAGCTAGGAGCAAGAAATGGTACCTTGATAGTGGATGCTCAAGGCATATGACCGGAGATCCATCTCAATTCTCTAAGCTCTCTAGCATAGACGAAGGATATGTCACCTTCGGAGACAACAACAAGGGTAAAATCATTGGCAAAGGAACCATAGGTAACAAATCCAACCTCTCTATTGAAGATGTTTTACTAGTTGATGGTTTAAAACATAACCTCTTGAGCATTAGTCAATTATGTGATAAAGGATATATTATAAGATTTGAATCTAATGCCTGCATCATTGAAAAACCACACAAAAATATATCTATGATTGCATTAAAACAAAACAACGTATACACTATTGACATCAATGACTTATGTGATGAAATGTGCTTTGCCGTTATGAATGAGGATGCTTGGCTATGGCATAGAAGATTAGGTCATGCTAGCATGAAACTAATCAATCAAGTATCATCTAGAGAACTTGTAAGAGGAATTCCTCATATCAAGTTCATCAAAGATAATGTATGTGATGCTTGCCAATTAGGTAAGCAAATTAGGGGTAGCTTCAAAGCTAAGAATCAAATAAGCACCTCTAGGCCCCTACAATTGATCCATATGGACTTGTTCGGACCAATCTCTACATCGAGTCTAGGAGGTAGCAAATACGCCTTTGTCATTATTGATGACTACAACAGATATACATGGACCTACTTCTTAAAACAAAAAAATGAATGCTTTAGACATTTTACCAAGTTTTGTAAACTTGTTCAAAATGAGAAGGAATCTATGATTTCGTCAATTAGAAGTGATCACGGTGGAGAATTTCAAAACCATGACTTCCAAGAATTCTGTGAACTCAACGGATACAACCATAACTTCTCTACTCCAAGAAATCCTCAACAAAATGGGGTAGTAGAAAGAAAAAATCGAAATTTACAAGAAATGGCAAGAACCATGTTGAATGAACATAGTCTACCCAAATATTTTTGGGCCGAAGCTGTAAACACTGCATGCTATATTTTAAATAGAGTCCTAGTAAGACCCTTACTCACCAAAACTCCTTATGAGTTATGGAATAACAAAAAACCCAATGTCTCATATTTTAAAGTCTTTGGGTGTAAGTGTTTTATCTTGAATGAAAAGGATAACTTAGGAAAATTCGATGCTAAATCTGATGAAGGAATCTTTCTTGGTTATTCTTCGGTTTCTAAAGCTTTTCGCATCTTCAATAAAAGAACCTTAATTATTGAAGAATCCATCCATGTTGTTTTCAATGAGATTTCAGAAATTAAGAAAAATGATCTTGATGATGATGTTAATTTTGATTCCTTGAATTTAAACGAATCCCCGTCTCCAACCAGCAACTTGGTTGCATCCACTTCCAAAACATCCTTACCCAAGGATTGGAAGTATATAGATGCTCATCCTAAGGAGCTAATCCTAGGAGACACATCAAAGGGGGTTCAAACACGATCTTCTTTTAAAAACTTCTGTGCCAACGCCGCTTTTCTCTCCCAAATTGAACCCAAATGTGTTGATGAAGCCATGAAAGATGATTCATGGATTATCGCAATGCAAGATGAATTAAATCAATTTGAGAGAAATGAGGTGTGGACGCTTGTTCCTAGGCCAAATGACCATTTAGTAATTGGTACTAAATGGGTCTTTAGAAACAAGCAAGATGAAAATGGTATCGTGGTTAGAAACAAGGCTAGATTAGTGGCCAAAGGTTTCAACCAAGAAGAAGGTATCGATTACGAAGAAACCTTCGCACCTGTGGCTCGATTGGAAGCCATAAGGATGCTCCTTGCCTACGCTAGTTGCAATAATTTTAAGTTATTTCAAATGGATGTTAAAAGCGCTTTTCTAAATGGTTTCATTTCCGAAGAAATTTATGTTGAACAACCTCCTGGATTTGAAAATAATGGCTACCCTAATCATGTGTTTAGATTAACTAAAGCTCTCTATGGTTTAAAACAAGCCCCAAGGGCTTGGTATGAGAGACTTAGCTCTTTTCTAATTGAAAATAATTTCATAAAAGGCAAGGTTGATACCACATTGTTTATCAAAAATTTTGAAAATGATTTTCTCATTATTCAGATTTATGTTGATGATATTATCTTTGGTTCTACAAATGAATCTCTTTGTGAATCCTTTGCGAAAACTATGAGTCATGAATTCGAAATGAGTCTAATGGGAGAGTTAACATTCTTTTTAGGCCTACAAATCAAACAACTAAGCAATGGCATCTTTATTAGTCAAACCAAATATGCTGTGAGTCTACTAAAGAAGTTCAAAATGAATAATTCAAAAGCCATTGACACTCCTATGAGCACCTCCACTAAGTTAGAAATTGATGAGAATGGAGAAAGCTTCGATCAAAAAACCTATAGGGGTATGATAGGAAGTTTACTTTACCTCACTGCCACCAGACCAGACATCATGTTCAGTGTAGGACTTTGTGCTAGATTTCAATCAGACCCTAAGATATCTCATCTCAAAGCAGTCAAAAGAATACTCAGATATCTTAATGGAACTACCAATCTAGGATTATGGTACCCAAAATCAGAAAACTTTGAATTAACAGCTTATGCTGATGCGGACTTCGCTGGCTGTAGACTAGACAGAAAAAGCACATCAGGATCATGTCAATTTTTAGGACATGCCCTTGTATCCTGGTCATCTAAGAAACAAAACTCGGTTGCCCTATCAACAACCGAAGCTGAATACATTGCAGCAAGTGCATGCTGTGCACAAGTTGTATGGATGAAAAACACTTTAGAAGATTACAAAATGAATCTTAAAGATATTCCCATTAAATGTGATAACACGAGTGCAATATGCTTAACTAAAAATCCTATACAACACTCAAGAACAAAACACATTGATATTAGACATCACTTTATACGAGATCATGTCTCTAATCATGATGTAACCATAGAGTTTATTGATACCAAACATCAACTGGCTGATATCTTCACAAAACCCCTATGTGAAGAACAATTTGATTACATAAGAAGAGAATTAGGAATGTTGAATTGTCCGAATACTTTAACTAGTTAAAATTATTTTTCGGATGTTATTACTATTACATGCCTTGACAAACGCTTGATCAAATAACATGATGCAAATTATGTGACAAATATTTTTAACCAAATGCATGTAAGAAGTTCATTTTTCGGGTTGTATACTAAAAATGGGATGTTCCCGTACACTCTTATGAAAACTCTTTGAAAAATGACTTTCCTCCGTCAAGCAAAAACAATAAAGAGATATATGTGTCATGACTTCCTTTATATGCTTGATAATGCTATCATGCTTTTTGTTGATGACAAAGGGGGAGAAAAATATGAATTGATAAACACTATGTCATAGCTGAACTGCCATAATCATATCTATGTCATAGTTGCAAATACTTGAGTGATGCTATAAACAATGTTATGCCATCCTTGCATCACCAAGAGATATGTGAACATGTACTATAGTTTGCATCATATCTTGATTTGATATTGTGAAGAAAATGCAAACTTACTAGAAAATCTCAAATGTGAGCATCATGTAAAAAGTCCTTCGTAGCTTTATATGATTACATGATGATTGGTTACAAACACTATCATACAAACTTGATGATGTATGTCATGCCTTGACATAATTCTTGAAGAGATACATCATGATAGGCATCATGATGGGAGCATTGATAAGTTTAACTGATCTAACTTATCAATACGTCACTTGAATTCTTAGGTCTTGAATTCAAGGTTGACTTATCTCAACTATGGCATATAGATAGGGGGAGTTAAGGACAACTCCTTTATCAATTGATTGTCATCATCAAAAAGGGGGAGATTGTTGAATCTCGGATTTTGATGATGAAGTCAATTGTCATTTGTTATCTAATCTATGTGTTGAGATAAGTGTGCAGGATTAACTACGATGAGAGTAAGACAAGCAGCAGGAGTTGCGCCTGAGTCAAGATCATGATCACGTTGGGAGTTCGAGAGTTCGACGGAAGTTCGGACGGTCGTCGGAGGTTCAGAGAGAACAGATCCGAGAAGTCCAGAAGCTTGCCAAGCGAAGCTCATCGGAACTCGCCAAGTGGATCGTCGCAAAGTCCAGGAGTATGCCGGATGTCCGCAGAAGGATCACCGAGGGTTATCGGTTGATCGACGGAAGTTGGCCGGAAACTCGCCGGAAGAAGCGATTGACGCATCGGAGCAAAGCTGCAGAAGTTGTCTTAGAGTTAATCGTAGTTAGCATGATGATTAAGCATGAAAATGGGAGGTGACCCCATTAGCTTAATCTTGGGGCAATTGGGCCCCTGAAAAGATTCAAAGTGGGTCGAATGGAGTGAACCATTCGGACCCTGATTGCACCAGGAGGTGCAACCGCCCCAGCCAGGAGGTGCAACCGCCTGGGCTGTGGGGTTGAGAGGTGCAACCGCCCCAGCCAGGAGGTGCAACCGCCTGGGCTGTGGGGTTGAGAGGTGCAACCGCCCCAGCCAGGAGGTGCAACCGCCTGGGCTGCGAGGCTGGGAGGTGCAACCGCCCCAGCCAAGAGGTTGCACCGCCAGAGCTCAAGTTCCGAGCTCTGCCAGGCGATGCAACCACCAAGCTCAGTCTTCGAGCTCTGGCAGATTGGTGCATCAGCCTGAGCTCAGTCTCGAGCTCTGCCAGGTGATGCATTCACCAAGCTCAGTCTTCGAGCTTTGGCAGAGAGGTGGATCAGCCTGAGCTCAGCTTGGAGCTCTGCCAGGTGATGCAACCACCGAGCTCAGTTTCGAGCTCTGCCAGGTGATGCAATCACCAAGCTCAGTCTTCGAGCTCTGCCAGGTGATGCAACCATCGAGCTCAGTCTTCGAGCTCTGGCAGAGAGAAGCAATCGGCAGAGCTCAGTCTTCGAGCTCTGCCAGGCGGTGCCACCTCTCCAGTCAAGAGGTGCAACCGCCTGATCCCATAATTCTGGGATTTGATCGATTTGATCGTTTTGAGCTCGAATTTTGAATTGGGTTGGGGCCTATAAATACCCCACCCATTCAGCACTGAAAAGAAACAGACCTATACCGAAATCTTGATCTTTTCTGTGATTCTAAGAGCTCAAAAGTGTTGTAAAGCCTTTAAGTCTCCTCCTTCTGTTCTTGAAGTTTTCAATTGTAAAGTGAGGAGAGAAAGGTCTGTAAAGGTTGTCTCCTAAGCCTGTCAAAAGGAGAGAAACTGTAAGAGGGAAGTTTGGCCTTCGCCCATTGAAGGAAGGCACCTAGTTGACATCGGCAACCTCATCGGTGGAGGAAGCCAAAAGTGGAGTAGGTCAAGGCTGACCGAACCACTCTAAATCTCTGATTTGCGTTTATTTTCGAGCACTTTATCATTACTGCAAACCTCCCTCATCACTACTGCTCTCTGCGCTTTCACGAACAAGTTCTAAGTGCTGTTCTCCCAAATCTGCATTCAGACGTAAATTCGTATTTTCATACATTACAGTTTACGTTTACGTTTGATTCTGCAGAACTGTTTTCCGTGCTTTTACGAACGAGCTTCTTTGCAGTTTACGCTTACATTTTAATCCTATTAATAACTGCAATCTGTCCTCTACGATTTTACGAACGAGTTTCAACATTTAGACGCAAAACTGCATTCAGACGTAAATCGGCTTTCCTCGCTCAATCATCAGATTTCAGTTCACGTTTACGTCTTGTTTTCAACTGCATACTGCCTTCTGTGATTATACAAACGAGTTTCAAAGTTTAGACGTAAATCTGCGTCTAGACGTAAAACTGCGTTTAGACGTAAATCTACGTTTAGACGTAAAACTACGTTTAGACGTAAAACTGCGTTTAGACGTAAATCTGCGTTTAGACGTAAAACTACGTTTAGACGTAAAACTGCGTTTAGACGTAAATCTGCGTTTAGACGTAAATCTGCATTTAGACGTAAATCTGAGTTTTGACGCAAAACTGCACTTAGACGCAAAACTGCGCTTAGACGCAAAACTGCGCTTAAACGCAATCTGCGCTTAGACGCAAACTCTACTTAGATACAAACTGAGAATTTGCTTTTGCATCATAATAGTTTTTGAACGAACGCAGCTTTTGGTTATTAAATTCTTATAAGATTTCCGCTGCACTAATTCACCCCCCCCCCTCTTAGTGCTCTTGATCCTAACATTTTTGTGCTAACGCCGCCTTCCTTTCTTAAATCGAACCTAAATGCATTGACGAGGCCATAAAAGATGATTTTTGGGTTATTGCAATGCAAGAGGAATTGAATCAATTTGAGAGGAATAAGGTATGGAAGCTTATTCCTAGACCTAGTGACCATTTAGTCATTGGTACTAAATGGGTTTTTAGAAACAAGCAAGACGAAAATGGTATCGTGGTTAGAAACAAGGCTAGATTAGTGGCCAAAGGTTTCAACCAAGAAGAAGGTATCGATTACGAAGAAACCTTCGCTCCCGTGGCTCGATTAGAAGCCATAAGGATGCTCCTTGCCTATGCTAGTAGTAATAATTTTAAACTATTTCAAATGGATGTCAAAAGTGCTTTCTTGAATGGTTTTATTTTCGAAGAAGTATATGTCGAACAACCTCCCAGATTTGAAAATTGTCTTCTTCCTAGCCATGTATTCAAATTGACTAAGGCTCTCTATGGCTTGAAACAAGCTCCTAGAGCTTGGTATGAAAGGCTTAGTTTCTTTCTTATTTTAAATAATTTTAACAAAGGCAAGGTTGATACTACATTGTTTATCAAACATTTTAAAAATAATTTTCTTATTGTGCAAATTTATGTTGACGATATTATTTTTGGCTCTTCGGATGAATCACTATGTGAATCATTTGCCAAATGTATGAGTCATGAATTTGAAATGAGTTTAATGGGTGAATTAACTTTTTTTTTAGGATTACAAATCAAACAACTTAGTGATGGTATATTTCTTAACTAATCTAAATATACATTAGAATTGTTAAAACGATTTAACATGGATAATTCAAAAGCAATAAACACCCCTATGAGTACTACGACTAAGTTAGATATGGATGAAAATAGTGAAAATTTCGATCAAAAAACATATAGGGGAATGATAGGTAGTCTACTCTACCTCACCGCGACTAGACCGAATATTATGTTTAGTGTAGGACTTTGCGCTAGGTTTCAATCAAATCCTAAATTATCTCATCTTAAAAGTGTTAAAAGAATATTTAGGTATCTTAAAGGAACTCCAAATCTAGGACTATGGTATCCAAAATCTAAAAAATTTGATTTAATAGCTTATGCAGATGCCGATTTTGGCGGATGCAGAATAGATAGAAAAAGTACATCTGAAACATGCCAATTTTTAGGACATGCACTTGTTTCTTGGACTTCCAAGAAACAAAATTCAGTTGCACTATCTACGACGGAAGCCGAATACATTGCTGCAAGTGCATGCTGTGCACAAGTTGTTTGGATGAAAAATACATTAGAAGACTATGGAATTCACTTTAAAAATATTCCCATAAAATGTGATAATACTAGTGCCATATGTCTTACTAAAAATCCAATTCAGCACTTTAGAACTAAGCACATCGACGTTAGGCATCATTTCATACGCGATCATGTCCTTAACAATGATGTTGTTCTAGAATTCATTGACACAAAGCATCAATTAGCAGATATATTTACAAAAGCTTTGAATGAAGACCAATTTGAATTCATTAGAAGGGAATTAGGTATGTTAAATTGTCCCTAAGAATAAACTTGTTTGAATGGATTTTCCGTAAAGTTTTTCATTCTCTCTCCATTCCTCGGTGAATCTGATCCTTCTCTTTCGATTCTAAATGACTTGTTAAATTATCTTATCCTATCTTGAGTCAAACACCGCTCTCATCTGATCAAGATTAATGATTTTATGATATTTTGAATCTCGAAATTGATTTTGATGGCTTGATTATGAGTTTCAAGTTGACGAATTGAATTTGAATGGATTTGTATTCGAATTATGATCTTGACTTATTGGAGTTACTACTTGAAACTTTTTTTTTCTTATCCCAATCTCTTCTTTGTACATCTACAATTTTTGTTATTTATAGAAAGAAGAGATTTGATAATATGGATGAATGCTGAATTTTCCTTTAAGATGAACTCTACGTAAATATTTTAGCATACTTAATTTTGAATGATAAAATATTTGTAGGATCAATGATAATATAGATGAATGATCAATGATAAAATCTTTGTATGATCAATGATAATATAGATGAATGATGTATGATCAATGATAAAATCTTTGTATGATCAATGATAATATAGATGAATGATGTATGATCAATGATAAAATCTTTGTATGACAAATTATGTGCTTCAAGTCTCATTCCCTTTTTGTTGATGACAAAGGGGGAGAAAAGTGATGACTTGTATCATTTTAATAGCATGACTTATATGAATTGCAAAAGCTTGAGTGATATGAATGTCTTATATGCCTTGCAAAATCCTTGAGAATATCGCAAGATCGATTGATCATATTGAAAGCATGCCTTATATTTATATCATAAAATTCATGTTGAAAATCTTTATCTCCTGACGTAGTAAAAATTGTCTCTTATCATTCGACTTGAAAATGATTTTCATCGAAGTTTTGTATTCACTATTTCTTAATGAGAATAACGATAAGTTCTACGATTAGAACTTATCGGTTTATGCTTGAATTCAATGGATGAAATTCAAGTATTTTCATCTTCTCATAATATGGCATATAGATAGGGGGAGTTATGTTTAACTCCGTCATCAATTGATTGTCATCATCAAAAAGGGGGAGATTGTTGAATATCGGATTTTGATGATAAAATCAATTGATGGGTTAATTGATCTAATCCATATTATTGGGTTTAAGTGTGCAGGAGTAACTACGAAAACTAGAAAACACAAAGTAAGAATACTGTAGTCAAGTTCGATGGATGTTTAAGAGTCCGAAGAATCGTCGGAGATGCTGCCGGAACCAATCGAGAAGAAATCGGGAACCTATCGGAATTTTCGAAAGTTCGCCGAAGAGATCGTCGGAGGTTCACGAAGATCACCGAGAAGGCTCGGCTACTCGTTAAAGTCATCACAAGTTTGGGAGCTTGCTGGGAGTCCGTCGGAAAGCTCGTCGGAACAAGACTCGACGTTCGCGGTTGAAAACTTGCTTAGGATGTGTTTTGTTATGTAGTTCACTTGTAATTAGGATTAGGATTAAGAGATAATCCTATATCCTGGTTAGGGGCCAATTGGGCCCAAAATTAGACTTGGTTTGGGCTAAATTTGAAGCCCAACAAGTGAACCGAAGGGTCTGGTGGTGGCACCGCCCAGCACCCGAGAGCTGGGCGGTGGCACCGCCCAGCGCTGTCAATGTCTGACAGTGACAGGCAGTGGCACCACCAGCATCGGGAACCCAAAGAGAATTCAAATTTGGAGCCCAAATTTAAATCCTCTTGAGGCCTATAAATACCCCTCAAATCTCAGCTGAGATTACAACTTTTTGAGCAGTAAGTGTTTGAGAGAAAGGTGTTAGAAAAGTCTTAGCTAGTCTTGTTTTCAATTTGCTAGTGTTCACCTCCTTCTTTCTTGCTGAAAATCTGTAAGAGAGTGAACCGCTTGTAAAAAGTTGTAAGAGGGGTATTCACCCTTCCCTTTCAAGAGATTTGCTAGTGAAAGGTGGGAGCCTCATCGAAGAGGGGCCTCGCAAGTGGATGTAGGTCATTTGACCGAACTACTGTAAAATCGGCGTGATCTCTGGTTTGCATTTACTTATTGTCATTTACATTACTACAAACCATTTGCACTTTAATGCTATAATGCTTTGTCTCCATCTTACTTATCCCTTCAAGTTAAAACGAAATCGAAATGATTTTAAACAAAAAACGTTGCTTTTATCGTACGAAGTTTTCGAAAAGTGTTTAAATCGTGAAAAGTTTATCGCACTTTACCGCTGCACTAATTCACCCCCCCCTCTTAGTGCCGCTCCGATCCTAACAACACATATGGTAGGCATTGCGATGAGTAGAGATTTAGATATGAGATATCCGACGGAGCCCTTGTCTTATTGGATATCCAATAAGACCCTGAATTATTGGATCCCATGGACGAGATCCAATAAGAGCCCATGAGAGATTATTGGATAGAGATCCACTAATATAAAAGGCTTGGATTATTGGATGCAGATCCAATACCCAATAGGCGAGGATCCATTAGGGTTTGATAGGGGTCCTCTATAAATAGAAGGGATTCAGAGCCTCATAGGCTAGAGCCTTTGCTTGCCTCTCCTATTCTCCTTCCCCTCTCCACCTCAAAGCAGGCCTGGAGTTTTGAGGAGCGTCGTCGCAGCCCTGTTATGTGGATCACCGCTAGAGAGGAGGTCGCTTGACCTCATTCACCCTCTCCTAAGGATCTGCAAGGAAACAGGGATATACGATCTCCCTAGGTAACACAATCTACTATATACTCAGTTTTTTCAATTTCGCGGATTTTGCGCACCAATCTTCGCACGACGACGAAAAACTCTTTGGGAAACGGGGATTTTGTTTTCTTGTTCTTCCGCTGCGCATGTGATATCGCCCCAAAGATTTTCCCAAGAGGTTTTAAATTAGTGCAGTGGATATAGACCTCAAATTAGTGTAGTTGGGGTATTTTTAGACCCCAAATCTATTTATATATATGTTAGGATCGAGTCGGCATTAAGAGGGAGGGGGGGGGAGGGGGTGGGTGAATTAGTGTAGTGGATAAAAATGTCGGTTTTGAAAATCTTTTCATTTGATGAAAACCGATATAAAAAATGCTTAACTTGAAAGCATGCAGAAGCATAGTGAAAGCAAGAATTTAGTTTGCAATAAAGGTAAATAACAAGAAGTAAATGTATACTAGATTTTTATAGTGGTTCAGTCATTGTGATGTACATCCACTCTGCCGATTCCTCTTCCATCGAGGCCACCAGCATCCACTAATGATCTTCTTTCAATGGGCAAAGATCAACTACTCTTTTACAACTTGATTATCCTTTTGACAGGTTTAGGAGAGAACCTTTACACCCTCACTATCTCCTCTCTTAAACTTCACAAACACTTAGAGATTTGAGAGTTGTCATAAGATTACAACACTATTTTTCTTTCTTTTTTCTCTCAGTTCTTGTGTATTCTTAGCAGGGATGAGAGGGGTATTTATAGGCCTCAAGTAGATTCAAACTTGGAGCCAAAACGTGTCTCACCCCTAGTTTTCAGGGTATTGGCGGTGCCACCGCATACAACACTGACACTAGGTAGTACTACTACCTGACAGTCTCGAAGACTGAGTTTGGGCAGTACCACCGCCCAGACTAGCAGTACCACCGCCTGACATAGTCTAGGAGACTGTGCCACCGACGGTTCCACTAATTTGTGTCACTATTTGGGCCTTTCACTTGGCCCAACACAACCCAAACTTGGACCCAACTGACTCCTAATTGAGTTGATCTAATTCCAACCCAATTACGCCTAAAACCTACTTCGATCTAGACAATTATTATAAAGCTTGATTCTTCGACGCATCGTCCTCTCTTGCGGACTATTGCCCAATCAGCCAGTTGACCTCCGTAACTCCAATTTCCTTGACTTTATTTTCACTCTTCTTGGCCCGAAACCTTCTGTCTATACATTGACCAATCCTCCGGCTCGACGTCCAATCTTCTAACATATTCTACTCTGGCCTAACATGATTCTTCCTGCTTTAATTGTCTCTTCTTGATCGAAACTTAATGTGTCACTCAAAACATAGATCAGATCATAAATACTATCAATTGGTTTCATCATCAAAATCTGAGATTCAACAATCTCTCCCTTTTTAATGATGACAACTAATTGATGACGGGGTTAACCTTAACTCCCCCTACCAATATGTCATATTGAGATAAGGAAAACTTGAATTCAAAAGGAATCATAACCTTTGAATTCAAGTGAAACAATTTGGATCATAGTGATCAAATGTAATATATCAAAATTTCATACATTATGTATCATCATAGTTTCATGTCATCAAAGTATAACATGCATAGTTTCATCATTTCATGCATGATAACAAATCACTTTAGGTATAACCTACATGATACTAAAGCATTCATCACTTCATACATGATATCAAAATTAACATCATTTTGGGCATAACATTCATGATATTAAAGTATTTTTTTTAACCATTTGTCACTTCATGCATGATACCACATTCAACATCATTTTGGCATGATTCCAAACACTCATCATTTCTCCCCCTTTGTCATCAATAAAAAGGAGAATCATTCAACAATTTATGTAAGTATTTTAAATTATTCATGTTTTACACCAATTTATGCAAGCTAGCAAATTTGTGAAATAAGAAGTTAAGCAAAAACTTTGCAAGATAAACTACTTTTGCTTCTTGAAATGGGAAGCTAGCATTTTTGCTTTAGATGTATGAGCACTTTTTGGTTCCTCTTGGGATATGTAAGTTTTTTTTTTTCCTTTTGTCATAAAAATAAGAAGAAGAGGAAGAATAATAAGGGAGGAATTCATTGATCACAAGAAAAATCAAGTTATAAGAACCAAATCCATGAGAGGATTTGAACCAAATCAAATCCATGAAAAATAAGTTTCATTGAATCAAGCTTCTACTATTGCAAAGAGAAAAGATTCATCATAAAAGATCAAAATGTGCATACTAAAAATTTAGGAATCAAATCTCTATCTTTGGTGAATTACAAGAAGAAGGAACAAAGGAAATGATCTTGATTTAAAAAGAAAACACAAGTTACAAAAAATAAGAAATCCAAAAAATGTATAGAGGAATTCATGCATTAGGAAGATTTAACATGCCTAATTCTCTTCTAATAAAATTAAATTATTCTTCATTCAATGGTTTTGTAAAAATATCTACTAATTGATGTTTAGTATCAATAAATTCTAAAGATATGTCATCATTATTAACATGATCTCCAATAAAATAATGCCTAATGTCAATATGTTTAGTTCTAGAGTGTTGAATGAGATTTTTTGTTAAACATATTGCACTAGTGTCATCACATTTTATAGGTACGTTTTTCAAGTGAATTCCATAATCTTCTAATGTGTTTTTCATCCATATGACTTATGCACAATATGCACTTGCTGCTATATACTCAACTTCGGTTGTAGATAATACAACCAAGTTTTGTTTATTCGAAGACTATGAGACAAGTGCATGACCTAAGAGTTGATATGTTTCGGATGTGTTTTTTCTATCTATTTTATAACCATCAAAATCAACATCAGCATAAGCAATCAATTTAAGAATTTTAGCTTTTGGATACCTTAATCCTAGATTAAGAGTTCCTTTTAGGTATCTAAAAATCCTTTTAATAACTTTTAAGTGAGAATGCTTGAGATTTTACTAAAATCTAGCACATAGTTCAATACTAAACATAATATCAGGTTAAGTTATTGTGAGGTATAATAAACTATATATCATACCCTTATATTTATTTTGATCAAAACATTCTCCATTAATGTCCATATCTAATTTTGTAGAAGTGCTCATTGGTGTATTCGTAGCCTTAGCACTATCTATATTAAATCATTCTTATAAACTTTTTCGAATGAAACCGAGCGAGACCATAGGCAACATGTACACTTGTTTCATGGATGTCGTCAATGGTCTAAAAGGACTTGGTAAAAGTTTTTCAGATTTTGAGCTCGTCAATAAAATTCTAAGATCCCTTCCAAAGAGTTGGGACCCTAAAGTCACTGCTATTCAAGAGGCTAAAGATTTAAACAACTTCCCTCTTGAAGAATTAATCGGGTCATTAATGACCTACGAAATGACTTGCAAAGCTCATAAAGAGAAAAAAGACATCCTTCCAAAGAACAGGAAGGATATGACACTTAGAACTCTAGAAGACCACTTGGGAGAAAACTTAAGTGATGAAGACTTTGACGATGACTTGGCATTTCTAACAAGAAAATTTTAAAAATTTATTAAAAGAAACAAATTTAAAAATGACACTAAAAATAAACTTGAACCAAAAAAGGACCAAGTTATTAGCTACGAATGCAAGAAGTCGGGACACTACAAAAGTGATTATCCCCAAGCCAACAAGAGAACACCAAAGAAGAAGGTGCTCAAAGCAACGTGAGATGACTCTGTTAGGATCGGAGCGGCACTAAGAGGGGGGGGTGAATTAGTGCAGCGGATTAAAACGTTGGTTTCGACAAATCTTTCGTACGATAAGAACGGAACTTGAAAAGCTTAACTTGAAAGCGTATTCTTAAAGTTGCGCAGCAAAGGTAATAAGGAACTAAAGCATGTAAGAAGGTTTGCAGTAATGTAAATAGCAATAATGAAATGCAAACCAAAGATCATGCCGATTTTAGAGTGGTTCGGTCAAATGACCTACATCCACTTGCGAGGCCCCTCTTCGATGAGGCTCCCACCTTCCACTAGCAAATCTCTTGAAATGGAAGGGCAAATACCCCTCTTACAACCTTTTACAAGCAGTTCAACCTCTTACAAATTTTCAAGAAAAAAGGAGAACTCTCTAGCAAATTGAAAACAAGAAAGGCAAAGACTCTTCTAAGACTTTTCTCTCAATCACTTGCTGCTCAAAAAGTTGTGTTCTCAGTTGAGACTTGAGGGGTATTTATAGGCCTCAAGATGATTCAAATTTGGGCTCCAAAAATTTGAATTCTCTTATGTTCCCGATGCTGGCGGCGCCATCGCCCAACGCTCGAGTGCTGGGCGGTGCAACCACCCAGCCTAGGAGGTGTCACCGCCCAGCTCTCGGGTGCTGGGCGGTGCCACCGCCTGGCTCTCCGATTTCATTGGTTTGGCTTAATTTTAGCCCAAACCAAATCTGACTTTGGGCCCAGTTGGCCCCTAACTAGGATATAGGATTATCTCTTAATCCTAATCCTAATTACAAGTGAACTACATAACAAAAACACATCCTAAGCAAGCTTTCAACCGCGAACGTCGAGTCTTGTTTCGGTGAGCTTTCCGACGAACTTCTTCCGACGGACTCCCAGCATGCTCCCGAACTTGTGATGACTTTAACGAGTAGCCGAGCCTTCTCGATGATCTCCGTGAACCTCCGACGATCTCTTCGGCGAACTTCCGAAAATTCCGACAGGTTCCCGATTTCTTCTCGATTGGTTTTGGCAACATCTCCGACGATTCTTCGGACTCTTAAACGTCCATCGAACTTGACTCCGGTATACTTGCTTTGTGTTTTTTGGTTATCGTAGTTAATCCTGCACACTTAGCTCAATAATATGGATTAGATCAATTAACCCATCAATTGATTTTATCATCAAAATCCGAGATTCAACAAACTCAAGCACATCCGAAGAACAGGAGTCCGACACCAAGTAAGTTGCTCATTACTCCCTAATGGCCATCGGAGAGGAGGTAACGAATTTAATTGATGCAGATTTATCATTTGATAAATTGTTAAATGCTTTCCATGACTTGTTTGATGAATGCAAAATAATTAGTAAAAAATATAAATTATTAAAAAAGGAGCATGATATTCTTATTAATAATTTTGATAAATTAAAAACTGAACATAATGATAGTTTAGCTCCATGTATGAAATGCTATGATCTAGAAACTCTCCAAAAGGAGAACTTGCTACTTAAGGACACATTAAAGAAATTCGAGGTTGGTAGCAAGTCTTTGAATATGATCATTATAAATAAGGGTCACGTTCCTAAAAGAAGTGAAATCGGATTTGTGATAAGTCATCACCAAAATCCAACCACCTTCATTAAAGGCCATATCTTACATGTATCACACCAAAACAAATGCAACTTTTGTTGTAAACATGGACATAAAACTTATCATTGTTCATTCAAGAAAGTTAGTACAAACAAATTGATTTGGGTTCCTAAAGGAACCATGATAAATTCCATGCAACATGATAAACAATTTAGATCAGTTTTTGAGGCACCCAAAATTAAATGGGTACTTAAAAATCATCCTTTCTTGTAGAAACATATACTATCATAAGCTAGGAGCAAGAGATGGTACCTTGATAGTGGATGCTCAAGGCATATGACCGAAGATCCATCTCAATTCTTTAAGCTCACTAGCATAGACGAAGGCTATGTCACCTTTGGAGACAACAATAAGGGTAAAATAATTGGCAAAGGAACCATAGGTAATAAATCCAACTTCTTTATTGAAGATGATTTGTTAGTTGATGGTTTAAAATATAACCTCTTGAGCATTAGTCAATTGTGTGATAAAGGATATATTGTCAAATTTGAATATAATGCTTGCATCATTGAAAAACCACACAAAAACACATCTATGATTGCATTAAAACAAAATAACGTATACACCATTGACATCAATGATCTTTGTAATGAAATGTGATTCTCGGTTTTGAATGGCGATGCTTGGCTTTGGTATAGGAGATTAGATCATGCTAGCATGAAACTAATCACTCAAATTTCATCCAAAGAACTTATAAGAGGAATTCCTCGTATCAAGTTCATCAAAGATAATATGTGTGATGCTTGTCAATTAGGAAAACAAATTAAGGGTAGCTTCTAATCTAAAAACCAAATAAGCACCTCTAGACCCTTGCAATTGATCCATATGAACTTATTCGGACCAATCTCTACATCAAACTTAGGAGGTAGCAAATACGCCTTTTTATTGTAGATTATTACAGTAGATACACAAGAACTTATTTCTTGAAACACAAAAATGAATGCTTTAGATATTTCATCAAGTTTTGTAAACTTGTTCAAAATGAAAAGGGTTCTATAATTTCATCAATTAGAAGTGATCACGGTGGTGAATTTCAAAACCATGATTTTCAAGAATTTTATAAATTTAATGGATACAATCACAACTTCTCTACTCTAAGAAATCCTCAACAAAATGGAGTAGTAGAAAGAAAAAATAAAAATTTACAAGAAATGGCAAGAACTATGTTGAATGAATATAGCCTACCCAAATATTTTTAGGCCGAAACCATAAACACTACATGCTATATTTTGAATAGAGTTCTAGTAAGACCCTATGGGTTGTGAAACAAAAACTCACCAAAACTCCCTATGAGTTGTGGAACAACAAAATACCCAACGTTTCATATTTCAAAGTTTTTGGGTGTAAGTGTTTTATCTTGAATGAAAAAAATGCCTTAGGAAAATTTGATGCTAAATCCGATGAAGAAATTTTTCTTGGTTATTCTTCGGTTTCTAAAGTTTTTCGTATCTTCAATAAAAGAATTTTAATTATAGAAGAATCCATTCATGTTGTTTTCAATGAGATTTCCGAAATCAAGAAAAATGATTTTGATGATGATGTGTTGTGGAACTTTAATTATAGAGTTCTAGTAAGACCATATGAGTTGTGGAACAAAAACTCACCAAAACTCCCTATGAGTTGTGGAACAACAAAATACCCAATGTTTCATATTTTAAAGTTTTTGGGTGTAAGTGTTTTGTCTTGAATGAAAAAGATGCCTTAGGAAAATTTGATGCTAAATCCGATGAAGAATTTTTCTTGGTTATTCTTCGGTTTCTAAAGTTTTTTGTATCTTCAATAAAAGAACTTTAATTATAGAAGAATATATTCATGTTGTTTTCAATGAGATTTCCGAAATCAAGAAAAATGATTTTGATGATGATGTTAATTTTGATTCTTTGAATTTAAATGAAACCCCTTCTCCAACTAGTAACTTGGATGCATCCACTTCCGAAATATCCTTACCCAAGGATTAGAAGTATGTAGATACTCATCCTAAAGAGCTAATCTTAGGAGACACATCTAAGGGGGTTCAAACATGTTCTTCTCTTAAAATTTTTTGTGCCAACGCCGCTTTTCTCTCCCAAATTGAACCTAAATGTATTAACGAAGCTATGAAAGATGATTCATGGATTATCGCAATGCAAAATGAGTTAAATCAATTTGAAAGAAATGAGGTGTGGAAGCTTGTTCCTAGGCCAAATGACCATTTAGTTATTGGTACTAAATGGGTCTTTAGAAACAAGCAAGTTGAATATGGTATCGTGGTTAGAAACAATGCTAGATTAGTGGCCAAAGGTTTCAACCAAGAAGAAGGTATCGATTACAAAGAAACCTTCGCTCCTGTGGCTCGATTAGAAACCATAAGGATGCTCCTTGCCTATGCTAGTAATAATAATTTTAAGTTATTTCAAATGTATGTTAAAAGCGCTTTTCTTAATGGCTTTATTTCCGAAGAAGTTTATGTTGAACAACCTCCCAGATTTAAAAATAATAGCCTCCCTAATTATGTGTTTAAATTAACTAAAGCTCTCTATGGTTTAAAATAAGCCCCAAAGCTTGGTATGAGAGACTTAGTTATTTTCTTATTGAAAATAATTTCTCAAAAGGCAATGTCCATACTACATTGTTTATCAAAAAATTGAAAATAATTTTCTCATTATTCATATTTATGTTGATGATATTATTTTTGATTCTACGAATGAATCTCTTCATGAATCTTTTGCTAAAACTATGAGCCTTGAATTTGAAATGAGTTTGATGGGAGGATTAACCTTCTTCTTAGGCTTACAAATTAAACAACTAAGCAATGACAAACTAAATATGCTTTAGATTTGCTAAAAAGATTTAATATGGATAGCTCAAAAGCTATCAACACTCCTATGAGCACCTCTACTAAGTTAGAAATTGATGAAAGTGGAGAAAGCTTCGATCAAAAACTTATAGGGGTATGATAGAAAGTTTACTTTACCTCACTATAACTAGACCAAATATCATGTTCATTGTAGGACTTTGTGTTAGATTTCAATCAAACCTTAAGATAACTCATCTCAAAGCAGTTAAAAGAATACTTAGATATTTTAAAGGTACCATAAATCTAGGATTATGGTATCCAAAAACTGAGAATTTTGAGTTAATTGCTTATGTTGATGCGGATTTTGCTAGGTGTAGACTAGATAGAAAAAGCATATTAGGAACATGTCAATTCTTGGGACATGCCCTTGTTTCCTGGTCATCTAAGAAACAAAACTCGGTTGCACTATCAACAACCGAAGCTGAGTATATTGCAGCTAGTGCATGCTGTGCATAAGTTATATGGATGAAAAACACCTTAGAAGATTATAAAGTTCATCTTAAAAATATTCCCATTAAATTTGATAACACAAGTGCAATATGTTTAACAAAGAATCTCATTCAACACTAAAGAACAAAACATATTGATATTAGACATCACTTTATACGAGATCATCACTAATCATGATGTAATTATAGAGTTTATTGATACTAAACATCAACTAGTCGATATTTTTACAAAGCCTTTAAGTGAAAAACAATTTGATTTCATTAGAAGAGAATTAGGAATGTTGATGTGTCCGAATGCATGAACTTATTAAATTTATTTTTCGGACTTTCTTGATTCAATGATCAATCACTTAATTGCTATGATGAGAATTTTACACGATTACATGCCTTAATAACATGTTGGAAATTATGTGTTTTGGATGCAAAACTTCGAAGATGATGAGCATGTTTTATATTCATGATTGTGTTTGAAAATAAATAGCAAAACCTTGTTCAAATGAATGAATGTGTTAAATTTCATTTTCGGACTTTCTTGATCCTAACAATACATGATTTAGTATTTCTCTTCCGGACTTAATGTAGCTTTCATAAGCCTATATCATATCAAGTTTGTTTCATATCATTGATTTTTGGTATATGGAATCAATTAACAAATGCATCTCTCATAGATTTACCTTGTGAAAAATATTTTTTCGAGAAATGGATTTGATGAAATGATTCCTTCTTATGAATTCCTTCTTGATGAAGGAAGATTTTTAAAATGAAGTATGATTTAATCTCTTATCATTTTAACTTCATTCAAGTAAGTTCACAATGGCTTTCCTCCTTCATGCAAAACGTTAATGACAAATAAAAGGGAAGAAGTAATGAAAGCTATCTTCATGTCATGTTTGCTTGAAAATTTTGTATAATTGGTATCCTATCACTTATTGTTGAAAAATGACATGAACTTTTTTATGATATGAATCATTACCACACTTATGCTTAAAATTTGCTTAAATTATTCTCCTTTTTGCTGATGACAAAAGGAGAGAAATATGTGATAAATTGATGATATAATTGTTATAATTGCCATATTTGCATTATGTTAAGATATCAAAAGCTTGCATTGTAATTTTACGATATTGATATCTTAAAATATGTGGTAAATTAATGATAGAATTGCTATAAACGTAAAATGTTTACATTAATGAAAAGATATCTAGAGCTTACATTGCAATTTTACAATGTTGATATCTTGCCATGTGATGAAATGCTATGATTGCTATATACTTGAAATGTTTGCATTGTGTTAAGATATCAAGAGCTTACATCGCAATTTTACAATGTTGATATCTTACCATGTGATGAAATGCTATGATTGCTATACACTTGAAATGTTTGCATTATGTTAAGATATCAAGAGCTTACATCGTAATTTTATATGTTGATATCTTACCATATGATGAATTACTACGATTGCTATCTTTCATATTTGAAATGTAAGACGTGAAAATGGATGTCAAGCCTTGACATCATTTTCAGAGAGATACATCATGATAGGAATCATGATGAGAGTATTGATAAGGTTAAATGAACTTAACTTATCAATATGTCTCTTGAATTCAAAGGCTTTGAATTCAAGAATGACTTTTCTCAAGTATGGCATATAGATTGGGGGAGTTAATGTTAACTCCTTCATCAATTAATTGTCATCATAAAAAAAGGGGAGATTGTTGAATCTCGGATTTTGATGATAAAGTCAATTGTCATTTGGTTATCTAATCCATATGTTGAGATAAGTGTGCAGGATTAACTATGGTGGCAGTAAGACATGCAGCAGGTGTTGTGCCGGAGTCAAGACCAAGATCACGTTGGGGGTTCGAGAGTTCGACGGAAGTCCGGACAGTCGTCGGAGTTCTGCGGGAATAAATCCGAGAAGTCCAGGAGCTTGCCAAAGATGCTCGTCGAAACACGCCAAGAGGATCATCGCAAGTCCAGGAGTTTGCCGAAAGTCCACCGGAGCATCGCCGAGGGTTCGTCGGATGTTCGCTAGAAGTTTGCCGAAAGCTCGTCGGAAGAAGCGATTGACGCACTGAAAAACGAGTTGTAGTATTAATGTCTTAAATGTTATAGTTAGCATGAAGATTAAGTTAGGAATGGGAGGTGATCCCATTAACTTAATTTGGGGCCAATTGGGCCCTTGACAGACCCAAATTGAGCCAAATGGATCAGCCCATTCGAACCTAGATTTCCTAGCCGACGGTGGCACCGCCCAGAAGCTCGGTCTCCGAACAAAGTCAGGCGGTGGTACCACCTGAGCCTGGTCTCTGAGCAAAGTCAAGCGGTGGTATTGCCTGAGCTCGATCTCCGAACAGTGTCAAGCGGTAGTACCGCCCAGTTCTGGCGGTGGTACTGCCAGGACCCCAGAAATCCAGGAGATGACACTTTTGAACTCCAAATTCAAACCAGTTGGGGAGCCTATATAAACCCCACCCTTTCCTACATGAAAGGGCACCGAAAGCTTGCATTTATTTTAAGAATTTGAGAGCTTAAAAGTGTTGTAAAAGGCTAGAAGTTCTCCCTCTTTTCTTCTAAGTTTCGATCATTCAAGAGAGGAGTGAAAATCTGTAATGGTTGTCTCCTAAGCCCATCAAAAGGAGTAAAGCTGTAAAAGGGTGATTGACCTTCGCCTATTGAAGGAAGGCCTCTAGTGGACATCGGTGACCTTATCGGAGGAGGAAGCCAAAAGTTGATGTAGGTCAAGATTGATCGAACCACTCTAAATCTCGGTTTGCATTTGCATTCTGCTCTCTATCTTAACTACAAACTGCCTCCATTGGTTTACTTCAACTATACTTTTATTTGATATTAAGTTGAAGAACTTTCCGAAATGGTTTTCATCGAAAAACGCTTTCATCATACAAACATCGTTTTAAACCAATGAAAGTTTTCCGCTGCACTAATTCACCCCCCCTCTTAGTGCTCTTGATCCTAACAATAATTAGTCTACATTTATCAGACTCTTATTATAACACATGGGTATGGGATACCGGTAGTTCTTATCACATTTGTAATTCATTATAGGTTTTGACAAAACCTAGGAGATTGGCGAGAGGCGAGATGGACCTTAAGATGGGCAATAGAGAAAAAGTTGCTACAGTAGCTATTGGCGAGGTCACCCTACATCTACCTAGTGGAGCTATTATCACATTGGATGCATGCTATTTTGTTCCTTCTATTATCAAAAATATTCTTTTCATTTTATGTTTGAAAATTAGTGGATATAAATTAGTTTTTAAGAACAGTGGTTGTTCAATAATATTAGATGATGAGATTATCACAAAAGGAATATTGCATAATGATTCGTTTATACCAAACACTACTCCACATATCATGAATGTAAGTGTGTCAAAGAGGAAATGAGATAAGGTGAACAGTGTATACTTGTGGTATTGTAGGCTCAGTCATATCCATGAGGGAAGGATTTAAAAATTGTAAAAGGATAGATATATAGATCCATTCGACTATGAGTCATATGCAACTTGCGAGCCTTCCCTTAGCGAAAAATCGACCAACTCTCCTTTTAGTGGAATTGGAGAGAGAGCCACTAAGCTACTAGAACTCATACATAGTGATGCATGTAGACCCATGTCAACTCATGCCATAAGTGGTTACTCTTACTTTATTACTTTTACTAATGATTTCTCAAGGTATGAACATGTGTACTTGATGAAGCATAAATCCAAGGCCTTTGATAAATTCAAAGAGTATAAGAATAAAGTGGAGAACCAGACTGGAAAGAGTATCAAGACTATTCGATCAGATCGAGGAGATGAGTACTTGAGTATAGAGTTCATCCAATTCCTTAAGGACCATTGGATTCTATCTCAATAGACACCTCTTTATACACCTCAACTAAATGATGTATCTAAAAGGAGGAATCATGCCCTGTTAGACATAATGCGATCCATAATGAGCTTCACCGACCTAACCATCTCATTCTGGCGATACGCCCTAGAGACCGTAGCTGACCTTCTGAATAGAGTTCCAACTAAGTTGATAGTGTCTACACTATATAAGATATAGAAAGGAAAGAAGCTCAATCTTAAGATTTCTATGATTTGGGGTCGCCCACGTTAAAAGATACAACCACGATAGGTTGGAATCGAGGACGGAGCGGTGTAAGTTCATGGGATACCCTAAGGAAACTTGTGAGTATTATTTCTATCATCCCAA
Organism: Musa acuminata AAA Group; assembly: GCF_036884655.1. Classification (NCBI taxonomy): domain Eukaryota; kingdom Viridiplantae; phylum Streptophyta; class Magnoliopsida; order Zingiberales; family Musaceae; genus Musa; species Musa acuminata. Next base: position 23,504,640 of record NC_088346.1, read on the forward strand.
GGACCAAAAGTTCTTTGTAGCCAAGAGAGTGGTGTTCCTTGAGAAGTAACACATTCTTGATGGAGGCAATGGGAGCGTGATAGAGTTAAGCAAGGTTGGAGAACCTAGTTTAAGCACCACTCTATAGCCCGAGTCTGTTCAGGTACCTAGCACACAAGTTCCAACTTTATGTAGATCTGGCAGAGCATCTCATCCTCCTAAGAGATATGTGGGATATATTAGAGGAGAGGATATTGAAGATATTGATCCTCAGACCTACAAGGAGGCTATTACAACTATAGACTCCGGGAAGTGGTAAGAAGCCATGAATTCTGAGATAAATTCAATGTACTCCAACAAGGTTTAGAACCTAGTTGATGCATCCGAGGGTATTGTACCCATCTAGTGTAAGTGAATCTTCAAGAAGAAGATCGAAGAAGATGAAAAGGTAGAGACCTGTAAAGCAAGGCTAGTGGCTAAGGGGTATCATCAAAGGCAATGTATTGACTATAAGGAAACCTTCTCACTCATAGTCATGCTAAAATCCATTAAAATACTATTGACTATCGTGGTATACTATGATTATGAGATATGATAGATGAACATGGAAGCCACATTCCTCAATGACAACCTTGAGAAAGAGGTGTATATGATACAACCTGAGGGATTCTTGTCCAAGGACTACCCAAATAAGATGTATAGGTTGCTTAGGTCCATTTATGGACTAAAGCAAGGTTCCTGACGTTGAAACATAAGATTTGATGAGGCACTCAAATCTTATAACTTTGTTAAGAACAAAGATGAGCCTTGTGTGTACAAGAAGGTAAGTAGGAGTGCTATTACCTTCTTAGTGTTATATGTGAATGACATCCTGATTATTGGGATTGATATAGGAATGCTATCCACAATAAAGGCTTGGTTATCTAGACACTTCTCCATAAAGGACTTAGGGGAAGCATCCTATATCTTAGGGATTCAAATATATAGAGATAGATTCAAGAGGATGCTTGGCTTATCCCAGTCCAGGTACACACCATTATCAAAAGGGTTGGCATGGAAAATTCCAAGAGAGGTCTTATACTAATGACTCCTAAAGAAAGGGTGAACATAGATATGATACCCTATTCCTCAGCAATAGGGTCTATCATGTATATCTTGCTATGTACCAAGCCTGATATAGCACATGCTTTGAGTATCACGAGTAGGTATCCGGCTAATCCAAGCTTGGAGTACTAGAAAGTAGTAAAGTGTATCCTTAAGTACTTGAGAAGGATTAAGGATCTTTTACTAGTATATGAAGGTTGTAGCCTCAAGATTCAAGGCTACACGGACTCGAGTTTCTAGTCTGATGTCAATAATAGCAAGTCAAATTCTAAGTATGTGTACACCCTAAATGGAGGAGTAGTATGTTGGAAGAGTTCCAAGCAAGATACTACTACTGACTCGACCATAGAGTCAAAGTACATTACTGCAGTAGAGGCAGTAAATGAGGGAGTCTGGATGAAGAAGTTCATCATAGATCTAGGAGTCATGTTGAGCAGCGAGGAGCCGGTTCCCTTATATTATAATAAGAATGGGGTAATTGCTCAAGCGAAGGAACCCAGGTCTCATCAGAAGTCTGAGCATGTTTTGAGGAGGTTCCACCTGATTAGAGAGAACGTGACCCGAGGAGATGTAGTAGTGGAAAGAGTTTCATCCGAAGATAATATCGTAGATCCACTAATAAAGCCATTGTCTCATATTATCTTTGAGTGTCATAGGGATCGGTTGGGGATCAGACATAGAGGTGATTGGTTTAGGTCAAGTGGGAGATTGCTAGTCAAAGGTGCCCTACAAGCCAATCACGTGAGTGATGGCACGTATGACTTGACATGCAGTCTTTATTATTATTATTTGGTATTTTATCAATTTATATCGCCTATTGTATAAATATATTGTGATGTCTATAGATCTATGCAATGGGAATTGGATCGTGATGAAATCATGATAATGAGACCAATTCGCCTTTAAACACAGATCTTAAATAATCTCGGTCATAGGTTACTCGAGAGGGATATTGAGATAAACGAACAGATTGGTGTGCTGGATATCCATCCATATGATGGATACAACTGGTCTCATAGTTGCTCATGTGGGGACACTAGGGATATAGTGTAGGTGCTCATTGGAGAATAAGTTCACTGATTGATCCGCCCATAGAATGTTAGATGATTGATGATGCCTTATTATCAGATAGCGATTCCATCATCCTAGTGGTGTATATGGTCCTTAGACTTAAAACACCAAAGAAGTCCTATATGAGTACTACACTCTCTAATACCACACTTATAGGTCTAGAGGTTCTAGATCTATCACAACCGATCATCGGGAGTGGTAGCCAACCTTGCGATGACTATTGAGTCTCGATATAGGATCATCCGCTCTCGGTGTCATGAGAGGAATATCACATGTATTCTTGCTCAAACAAATCCGTGGATAGAGTCATTCGGATTAGAGAGAGAAAGAGTTCTCCGGGAGAATCCGATTAGAGTGAGACTCGTGTAGAAACTGTATGGGTCTGACAGCACCATGCCCGGTATACGATTTATGAGATATTAGATGGATGAGGGACTATTGGTACATGGTAACTGAGTATAGATAGGTCCAAAGGATTGGATTATCCTATATCATTTGGGGACTATGGCGTAGTGGCCTAGTACGTCCGTAGTCGATGAGTCGAGTGAATTATTATGGAGATAATAATTCATTGAGCTAGAAGGAGTTCTAACAAGTATGACTCATGGCCAACTCGATATTGGGCCTAGAGAGTCACACACATATTGTAGGTCTTGCGATGAGTAAAGGTTCGGATATGAGATATCCGTCGGATTCCCTATCTTATTGGATATCCAATAAGCCCTTGAATTATTGGATCCTATGGATAAGATCCAATAAGAGCCAATGAGAGATTATTAGATAGAGATCCACTAATCTAAAAGACTTGGGTAGTTGGATGAAGATCTAATACCCAATAAGGCAGGATCTATTAGGGTTAAGTTGATAGGGGACCTCTATAAATAGGAGGGTACTATGAACAAGTTGGCACTAAGAGGGGGGGGGTTAGTGCAGCGGATAAAATTATGTTAGTTCCGAAAATCTTTTGTACGTTGAAAATCGATCTCGAAAGATGTTAACTTGGAAGCGTAAGGGAGCGTAGTGAAAGTAATAAGAATGCAGTTTGCAGTTAAAGTAAATTGTTCAAAATAAATGCAAACCAGATTTTTATAGTGGTTCGGTCGTTGTGACCTACATCCACTCCACCGATTCCTCTTCCGTCGAGGCCACTAGCATCCACTATCGGTCTTTCTTCAATAGGCGAAGACCAACCACCTCTTTATAACTCTATTCTCCTTTTACAGGCTTAGGAGAGAACCTTTACACCCCCACTACCTCCTCTCTAAACAGAAATCACACTTTAGACTAGAGGAGAGAACTCTCAATATTATAATAGAATTTTCTTTTGTTTTTGTTCTCAGTTGTGTGTGTATTAACCAAGGATGATATGGATATTTATAGGCCTCAAGTGGATTCAAACTTGGAGCCTAAAACGATCTCATCCTGGGTTTCCCGGGTCTTGGTAGTACCACCGCCTGCAACACTAACACTAGGCGGTACCATCGCTTAGAAGACTATGTCTGGGCGGTACCATTACCCAGACTGGCGGTACCATCGCCTGATAATCTCAGAGACCGAGTTTGGGCAGTATCACTGCCTAGACCGGTAATACCACCGCCTGACACAATCTCGGAGACTATGCCACGACGGTTCTACATGATGGGTCACCATTTGGGCCTTTCACTTAGCCCAACACAACCGAACTTTGGGCCCAATTGACCCCTAATTGAGTTGGCCCAATTCCAACCCAATTATGTGCTAACTATGAATTTTAAGATATTTACTAAGCTAAATAAGTCCATAAGTCTAGGTTTCTTCCAACGAGCTTCTAACGGTCTTCCGGTGAACTTCCGACTTCCGACGATCTCTCAGCAATGTTCCAACGGACTCCCAACTAGCTCTTGGACTTCACGACGATCTTCTTAGTGAGTTCCAACTAGCTTCTTTGGCAAGCTCCTAGACTTCTCAATCAATTCCGTTAGAACTTCTGACGAACTATCACGGACTTAGCTAGTTTTGCCTAAGTCATGCGGCACCCTTGCACGTCCGTCCGGAAAGGTCAGCTTGTTAGGACCGGAGCGGCACTAAGAGGGGGGGGGGTGAATTAGTCCAATGGTAAAGTATGATAAACTTTTGACGATTTAAACACTTACGAAAACTTCGTACGATAAAAGCAATGTTTCATTTGAAACCGTTTCGATTGCGTTTTAACTTGAAGGCGTATGTAAGAAGGAGACAAAGAAGTAGAGCATCAAAGTGAAGATGGTTTGCAGTAATATAAATGACAATAAGATAAATGCAAACCAGAGAAGATGGTAGTTTATAGTGGTTCGGTCAATCGTGACCTACATCCACTCCTCCGATTCCTCTTCCGTCGAGGCCACCGACATCCACTAATGATCTTCCTTTACTAGGCAAGTTCCGTCGAGGCCTACTCATTCTCGGCTAGTTCCGGCAGCATTCCCGACGAACCTTCGGACTTTCGTCGAACTCTCGAACTCGCAACAAATCCTTTGCGCTCGACTCCGACACTTTGTTTCGCTTTATGTCTTCATCGTTATCGTAGTTTATCCTGCACACATAAGCCAAAACTCTACTCCGATCTAGACAATTATTACAACGTGAACTGACATTCTGTTGCCCGGCACGTTATTGGTTAGTGCTTTGTCCGATTCTTCAGCGCATCGTCCTCTCTTGCGGCTTGTTGCCCAATCGACGGTTGACCTCCGCAACCCCAATATCCTTGGCGCAATTCCGCTTTTGGCCCGATGCCCGACGTTCGAAGTCTTCTGCCATCCTAACGTGATCTCCTCCAGCGCAACATCAATTCCTCTTACGTTAACTGTCTAATCCTGATCGAGTAGACCTGCATCACTCAAAATGCTGGTTTCTTCCAGCGAGCTTCTGACGGTCTTTTGGTGAACTTTCGACTTCCGACGTTCTCTCGGCAATGTTCTAACGGACTCCCAACTAGCTCTTGGACTTCACGACAATCTTCTTAGCGAGTTCCAACTAGCTTCTTTGGTAAGCTCCTAGACTTCTCAGTCAATTCCGGTAGAACTTCCGACGAACTATCACGGACTTAGCTAGTTTTGCCTAAGTCATGTGGCACCCTTGCACGTCCGTCTGGAAAGGTCAGCCTTCCCGAAACCTCTTATGGTCCCTTAGGACCTACAAAATAGAAAGCGCCTTACTCGGGATTCACAAGCAAACATATCCGTAAACACTTCATAGCCAATGCAAATTACAAACAGACTTTACAAGCTTTGAATGGTTGCATAACAAAGGGTCAAAATGATCCACTATAGACCGAATATCTATCATAAGTGTTCACATGACACAAAATTTATTTATAAGCCTAAAATAGCCACTAAACCCAACTAAAATGGGACTGTTAAGCCTTCGACCATCTCTCTACATGATGTGCAAAGTATAAATAAACCAAAAGACACGGACATACATAAGCATTACATCGAACATCCTGTTTAGAATTTTGTCCATGACATTCTCCCCCACTTATTCCTTTGACGTCCTCGTCGAAGCTTTTGTCGACACTATAACTCCTTACCTTTGTTGAGTCTTCAATCTTCTGCTCCAACTGCAATGCATCTCTTGGCTCCCAACTGCTCTCCACTGTTGTTGTTAAGTAGTCAAACTTTTGATCCGCCATGGTGCTTCAACTCGCCAATGACTCTGACTCTAGTGTGGGGTTGGCTGAGTTATGTTGATCCCTGTTGGTTCCTACGGATCCTCCAGATGAAGGAAAAGACCATCCTTACTATGCGTTAGTCTCTGAAATGCCTTATGTTGCTTGAACTGGGTGGATGCTTGTTGGATCTCTAACGAGCATCGCCTCGCAAACTTTCGAAGTTTTGGGTCCTTTCTTCACAAAATTTGCCCATCGACTCTTCTTTCACTTAGTTGTCACTTCAAGTAGATTCACATCGCTTTTGCTTTTGATTAGCATTCTGTTTGGAAATGAAGTGAATAATCTACTCATAGTAGCACTAATCACCATTGGTGAGGATTTGATAACTATTGTCTTCCATTATCTTCGAAGGATCTTTGAACCTGTGCAAAGCTCCTCTACTGGATAGATAAGAGAATTGAGGTACTCGGTTTCACCCATTCTCTTAAGAGTAGAGAAGGCAAAGGTTACTTAACTTCGCTCGCCTCCTCGAAGGTTATACTCCATGCATCGAGCTGGTTTTGGTCGCCTCTGGGATTGTACCGTCTTCTCCATCAACCTTGTTGTCTACTCCACTAAGTAGCAAAGGTACAACACGACGTACTATTTGCTTCGTTCCTCGATCGTGCACTCTTACATAACCCGAAGTCCTTCACTCTCGACTATCTTGATGAGAAGCTCGTTGATATCGGTTTTACAAAATTTCTTGGCCTTTGCCCGTCAACCTTATCTCGGTACTTGGAGTTTACCTCTACATGCTCCACCTCCTCAGCCCCTTTCACAACCAAGCACTCTCCCTTCATGAGAGCAAGGGATGGATGACTTCATAGAATTCCTACCTTTGCGGTACCATGGTGTTGCCATGCCCATAGCCCTTCTATCCATCGCCTCACATATGCATATCTTTTCTTCACGATCAATAGATATATCTCTATGGCACTCCTTCGAGTCCACCTCCATTCTAACCGATGCTTGGATTTGGGTAGCTAAGTCCCTCTAGACTTATCATTGCTTCCTCGTCCCTTTCGACCCCCTACTTCAATACCTCTGTGTTCTCCAAGTAGCGCCCTTTGGTCGATGGAAAGATAGACTGCAACTCTCATGCATGGCCTCTGCCATCATGTTGTAGGGTTTACACCGATTCTATTCTCTTTAGCTTTCTTGGTAGCAACATTCGCTTACTCGACCTTCTCCTCTGACTTGTCGGTCTCCCTTAAGCGAATATGGGCTCTGGAACAGTCCGACTCTCCAACTGCTTCGATCATACCTCTGCATGATCAAGTCCCTCCCATGGGACTTGTTGGTACTTGCATTCGAACTTTTCCCTCTGTGGTACACAACCCTCATATGTTGATGACCAAGGCTTTCATCCGATGTAAAATTCGATGCACGCATGGAAGACCCACCTCTGCGGTACCATAGCCTTCACTCCTTGAATCCATAGCCCTTCCTGTCGTCGTGTTGTTCACCGAAATGAAACTCCTAGTAGCTCTTGATCATACCTCCGTATAATATAGTCCCTCACGGGACTATATTTGTGTAGCATTGCCACGAACCGTTCCACCATGATCCACTGCACCATTGTCATGAACGGTCGTCGCGCACCCGCAACAACTCCGTTCAACGAACCGTTCGTCGCTCCCACCCGCATGTACAGCTGCTTGACAGCATGTTTTCTCATGGTTTTGGGTCATTTTGCTTGTAAATATGTAAGTTCGAACAAGCTGCAGTGTTGCAAAGCGACCGTTCACCGAACCGAGCAAAACAGCCCCAAAACAGCTCCGTTTTCGCGTGTCGCGGGAGGTGAGCGGAGAGCTGCCTCCGCTCACCAAAATGTCAGCCATCTCAGACCCCAAGAACCCCCCAGGTGGCACATGGCTGGATAGGGCTTCGGTTATATACCGGGCGTTGAACACTCTTTCGCAAGTTCGCACGTGACCTTTACGGGAACTTGGTTTTGCGCCCGGGACCAGGTGAGCGGCTGTTTGTGGGCTTGTAGTTGTTCGTTCATCCTTGAAAGCCTTGTTTTTCTCCCTCTCCCTCTTTTCTCTTGTGCACACAAGGTGTTCGACGAATTGCTTGTAAAGCTTTCCTTTTCGCGAGACTTCGGGACTTGTCCGTTGCTCGTTCTTTCGATCTAACTCTCTTTCTCTTTTACAGGTCGTTCGGGATATGCGAGAGGTTACAAAGTGGGCTGATCCTTGCGGAGCAAGATCGCAAGGGCGAAGCGCGACTTAGGCAACGCAAGCTAAGTTCGCGTCTTTGGCCGCAAGGGTGCCGCACGCCTTAGGCAATTCCAGCTAAGGTCGTGACATTGTGGTATCAAAGCGGGCAAGCTCTTCGATCGAATAGCGAATGAACTTCGCAACTTCGCCATGGCAAAGCATCGTGGCGAATCAAGCAAGACGGGGCAAGCCGGACCCTTACCCCAAGCAGCCGCAGGTGGGCTGCATGTGCACACTCGCTCTCATGCTGTTGGAGCCGCTCAAGAGGATCGCGGTAGCGAACAGGATGAGCGAGAAATTGGCAACTCTCCACGAGTGGAGGAAGCACAATCTGGTGCGCTAACTGGGAAAAAGAGTTATAAGGAGAGACTCACGACAGCGGAAACCTGCCTGGATGTTCTGGAAGCGAGCATGGAGGAACTCTACCATGGCCAACAAAGACTTGTTGGGGTAGAGAGCTCGCAAGAGGAAGCAGAGTCCAGGATCGACAAGGTCGAGGCCCTAGTCGACCGACTGTCCGATGACACCAAGGACTCCGTACAGCACTTACAGGATGTTGTGGCGGAACTCACTGCAAAGGTGGCCATGCTCACAAGAACGCTAAATGCGGGAGGGGGCAACACCTGCGCTCCATCGCCATAAAATTTGAGGGCACCTGAGCCCCATGGATATGGAGGGGCCAGAGATGCCAAGGAGTTCAAGAACTTTCTGTTCGACATGGAGCAATACTTCCGAGCTACGAGGCCCGATTCTGAAGATACCAAAGTTTCCATAGCAACAATGTATCTGAACGGAGATGCGAAACTTTGGTGGCGCACTCGTTGGGAGGAGATCCAACAAGGTCGGTGTCGAGTCGACACATGGGAAAACTTGAAGTGGGAGTTGAGAACTCAGTTCCTACCGGAGAACACAGAGTTCGTCGCAAGAAGGAAGTTGAGACAACTCCGCCAAAGTACCACCATCCGAGACTATGTGAAGCAATTTTCTGCACTAATGCTGGACATACAAGACATGTCCGAGAAGGACAAGTTGTTTAGCTTCCTTGATGGTTTGAAACCATGGGCTCAACAGGAGCTGAATCGAAGGAATGTTACCGATGTAGTCGGGGCAATTGCAGCTGCAGAAAGGCTCACCGACTTTGTTTCCTCTGAAGACCCAGCGAGAAGGAAACAATCTTCATGCAATTGCCCTCCAAAACATTCTCGAGGGAAGGAGCTCGGGGGCGAACAGAAGAAGAAGAGCTCCCACAAAGGGCCGAACCCGAAAGGCAAGGCCTCAAAACCTGGAGGATGCTTCTTGTGCGGAGGACCGCACATGGTAAGGGAGTGCCCACAAAAACAGGCACTCAATGCATTGATGGCTTCCATCCACCATCCCCGATCGGACAAGGGCAAAGCTGTCGCCCTTAGCTCAAGCAGTTCTGAATCCAGCAGCGATGATGAGGAGTCACAAGGACCCCGAATGGGAGCAATGCGTTTGCTGAACGCTATGCGGGGTCAAGTGGGGGAGAACATGAAGACGAAGGCACAAAAAGCAGGAAGTAGCGAACTGATGTATGTGGACATCAAGCTAAATGGACAAACGACCCGTGCAATGGTGGATACGGGCACTACCCACAACTTCATAGCCGATCGCGAAGCACAGCGACTTGGGTTGACCTTGGAGAAGAGCCCAAGCCGAATGAAAGCGGTGAACTCGGAGGCCAAGCGAATCTCCGGGTTGGCGAAGGGTGTTCCTATCAAAATCGGGACTTGGAGTGGAAACACCAACATGATGGTCGTGCCACTGGACGACTTCCAAGTGATTCTTGGAATGGAGTTTATGCACGCGGCGAAGTTGGTGCCGATGCCGTTCTTGAACTCCCTATGTATGATGGGAGGCGATGACCCCTGCGTGGTTCCCGTCTCTCGGAGAGGAACCAAGGAGCCCCAACATATTTCGGCATTACAATTGAAGAAAGGGGTGCGAAAGGGCGAACTGACGTTCGTGGCTGCTATGAAGCTAGAGCCACTCAATGAAGAGGCCATTCAAGAACCTGCTATGGTGGCGAACGTCCTGAAGGAGTTCAAAGACGTTATGCCACCCGAGTTGCCGAAGACTCTTCCACCACGCAGAGGCGTGGATCACAGTATCGAGCTAGAGCCAGGAGTGAAGCCTCCAGCGAGACCACCCTACCGCATGCCCCCGCCAGAGTTGGCAGAACTCAGAAAGCAGTTAGGTGAACTGCTAAGCGGTGGTCTCATCCGCAGCTCAAAAGCACCTTTCGGAGCTCCAGTTCTCTTCCAGAAGAAACAAGATGGGAGCCTCCGATTATGCGTCGACTACCGAGCCCTCAACAAAGTAACAGTGAAGAACAAGTATCCCATCCCGCTCATTGCGGACTTGTTCGATCAATTGGGCAAGGCGAAGTATTTCTCAAAACTTGACCTTCGGTCGGGATATTGGCAGGTGCGCATTGCTGAAGGCGACGAAGCAAAGACTACTTGTGTGACCAGATATGGAGCGTTTGAGTTCTTGGTGATGCCTTTTGGCTTAACCAACGCTCCGGCCACATTCTGTACTCTCATGAACTAGCTATTCAAGGAGTATTTGGATAAGTTCGTGGTCGTCTACTTGGACGATATCGTCGTCTACAGCCAAACGCTCGAGGAGCATGTTGTTGAATCTCGGATTTTGATGATAAAACTAATTGATTGTGTTTAAATGTTTGACTATATTTTGAGTGATACAGGTCTACTCGATCAGGATTAGACAATTAACGCAGGAGGAATTGACGTTGCGTCGGAGGAGATCACGTCAGGATATTGGATGGCAGAAGGCTTCGGGCGTCGGGCATCGGGCCAAGGAGAGCGAAATTGCGCCAAGGATATCGGGGTTACGGAGGTCAACCGCCGATTGGGCAACAAGCCGCAAGAGAGGACGATGCACCGAAGAATCGGATGAAGCGCCAACCAATGACGTGCCGGGCAACAGAATGTCAATTTGCGTTATAATAATTGTCTAGATCGGAGTAGAGTGTTTGCTTGTGTGTGCAGGATTAACTACGATAACCAGAAAACACAAAGCGAGAATACCGGAGTCAAGTTCGATGGACGTTTAAGAGTCCGAAGAATCGTCGGAGATACTGCCAGAACCAACCGAGAAGAAATCGGGAACTTGTCGAAATTTTCGGAAGTTCGCCGAAGAGATCGTCGGAGGTTCACGGAGATCACCGAGAAGGCTCGGCTACTCATTAAAGTCATCACAAGTTCGGGAGCTTGCTAGAAGCCCGTCAGCAGAAAGTTCGTCGGAAAGCTCGCCAGAACAAGACTCGACGTTCGCGGTTGAAAATTTGCTTAGGATGTGTTTTGGTTATGTAGTCCACTTGTAATTAGGATTAGGATTAAGAGATAATCCTATATCCTGGTTAGGGGCCAACTGGGCCCAAAGTCAGAGTTGGTTTAGGCTAAAAATTAAGCTAAACCAGCGAACTAGAGAGCCAAGATTGAAGCCCAACTAGTGGCTGAAAACACTGTAGTTGGGCTGAAAACACTGTAGACGGTGGCACCGCCTAGCTGGGCGGTGGCACCGCCCAACACCCGAGAGCTGGGCGGTGACACCTCCTGGCTGGGCGGTGGCACCGCCCAGCACCCGAGCCCTGGGCGGTGGCACCTCCAACAGCGGGAACCCAAAGAGAATTCAAATTTTGAAGCTCAAATTTGAATCCTCTTGAGGCCTATAAATACCCCTCAAATCTCAGCTGAGAGAACAACTTTTTGAGCAGCAAGTGTTTGAGAGAAAAGCCTTAGAAAAGTGTTAGCTTGTCTTGTTTTCAATTTGCTAGTGTTCACCTCCTTCTTTCTTGTTGAAAATCTGTAAGAGAGTGAACCGCTTGTAAAAGTTGTAAGAGGGGTATTCACCCTTCACTTTCAAGAGATTTGCTAGTGGAAGGTGGAAGCCTCATCGAAGAGGGGCCTCGCAAGTGGATGTAGGTCACTTGACCGAACCACTTTAAAAACGGCGTAATCTCTGGTTTGCATTTCTTATTGTCATTTACATTACTGCAAATCTTCTTACTTGCTTTGTTTCATCATTACCTTTGCTGCGCAACTTTAAGAATACGCTTTCAAGTTAAGCTTTTCAAGTTCCGTTCTTATCGTACGAAAAATTTGTCGAAATCAACGTTTTAATCCGCTGCACTAATTCACCCCCCCCTCTTAGTGCCACTCCGATCCTAACAATTGGTATCAGAGCCACGGTTTTCTACTTTGGTTTAACACCCAAATAGAAATGGCTCTTTATGGCTTTCAAGAGGGTCACTCTCTCATTCGTCCTCCCTTTTTCAATGGGACGGACTACACTTGTTGGAAAACTCGAATGAGAGTTTTCTTACTTTCTTTGGATTTGAATTTATGGGACATAGTCGAAAATGGATTTGAAATGTCTTCTCTCCCAATGAACCATTGGAATGATTTAGAGAAGAAGATGTTTTCTTTAAATGCAAAGGCTATGAATGCCTTATATTGTGCACTTGACAAAAGTGAATTTAATCGCGTTTCGATGTGTGACTCGGCTTTTGATATTTGGAGAACTCTAGAGGTCACTCATGAAGGCACTAGCCGAGTGAAAGAGTCCAAAATCAATATTCTTGTGCATTCTTACGAACTTTTCCGGATGAAACCAAGTGAGTCCATCGGAGACATGTACACCCGGTTCACGGATGTCATCAATGGACTCAAAGCTCTTGGTAAAAGTTTTTCTAATTTTGAACTAGTCACTAAAATCTTAAGATCCCTTCCAAAAAGTTGGGATCCAAAAGTTACGGCCATTCAAGAGGCCAAGGACCTTAAAGCATTCCCTCTCGAAGAACTTATTGGGTCTCTAATGACCTACGAAATGAACAATGTGACAAAAAAGAAACTCGAGAACAACCTTCCAAATGATAGGAAGGATTTGGGACATAGAACACATGAAGACCACTCGAGCATAAGCTCAAGTGATGGTGAACTTAAACTACAAATGAAACAAAAATTAAAAAGCAAAAAGAATGGAACTACTTGCTTTGAACGCAAGAAGAACAAAAGTTGGGATGAATTGAGCTCTTCCGAAGACGAGGAGAAAATCAAGAAAGGCGAGGTGGCAAACTATGCCTCACCCTCTTACAACAATGAGGTAATCAAAATCCCACTAATTTATTTCGAAATTACATAATACTTTCTTGAGTTATTTTTAATTTAGTTTAGGATTAATTTTCTTGAAAATTGCATGTGTTATGTTAATGCAGTAAAATGTTAAATATAAATCTAATGCTTATACACCTAGTAAGATTAATCTTATATATGTGCTTGAGAAGCAAGAATTTGTATTTTGACGATTTCCATATTGATTTTCAATGACGATGCATGACTTTTGAATGGAAGGCTTGATGATTTTTTATGAACCTTATCTTTGGTTTTCAAACATGATGTATAGTTTTGACATAAGAACAAAAATTTGAAGCATGCTAATATAAAGTCAATCATATAAAGTAAAACTAAAGAAATTTTAAATATCTATAAGAATCATTCAAAATTATGTTCAATAAAACCTTACTTGATGTTGTAATGAAACCATTGAAAGTTTTGATGCTATGATTTGATGATTTTATGCATGAGATTGTAAAGTTATACATGATGATTTTTATGATTTATTGGTCTTGATGGTTTTTATGATAAAATTCATTTTTCGATCCTAAATGTTGATGCACTTTTTTATCTAGCATAAATGACATGAATTTAAATAACTAAAAAGAGAAAAGCATTGTTCTTGAAAATTATTTTTCTCTATCTTGTTGATTTATATGAATCCCTTGAAAATGATTTTGGTTTGATGATTTGAATTAGAAATGAGTTATATCAAAATCATGATATTGATTTGACAAAATTGAATGAGTTGTAAACAAATGATGATTTTTCTCTTGAATACAACTTGTAATATTTTTACATATATATTTTCATCTTGATTTCTCGATATTCGATACATGAAATTTTTCCATGAATCAAAATTCTTTCATGATGTGATTCTTCTTGGTATTCACTAAAAATGATACATTCAAATTAACCTACTCTATTTGACATCTTGATAATTTATGACTTGAATATCATGTACAATATGCTCATAATAATGATTGAGTTATTTATGAAAAATGGAAGATATAGTTTTGAAATTTTGCATGTTCGAATTTGAAAATATTTGATATGCATGAAAATATTAAACATTTTGAAACCATGTTTTAGTGTTATGCTTAATAAATTTCGAAATTATGGATGATGAATCTTTTACGATTTATGGATCATTGATTTTTACCATAATGAAAGTACCTTATTGATTTTTGTTGTAATAAATCTTACTCTTTCGGTTTTAAACATGATAAATGTTTTTATTTGGTATAAATGAAACAAAATCATATGTTTTGAAATAATCGAAAAGAGGATAACATTCTTGAAAATTATTTTGCTCAATCTTATTGATTTTGATGAATCCATTTGTATCATCTTTGTGAATCTCTTGGATTTTGATAATGATTTTGATGATTTAAATTTAAATAATTTTTTATTGAAATCATGATCTTGATCTCTTGAAATTCATAACATGAAATCCTTTATGAATCAACATTTTCTTTTCTATTTAAAAGGAGATTTGTCGAAATGTTTCATAGTCTTTTAGTATTCATAATCTTGACAATTATGATTTGAAACTTTATGTAAACCAAGAATGTTCATCATGATTCTCTCTTTGAATATTTAAAGAGGAGAATTTTCTAGATGGTTCATGATTTTGATGATTGAATATTTGATATGCATGAATTGAGATCTTGCTCTCCTACCACTCTTTTTGCTATTCACCAAAAGGAAGACTAATTCTAATAAACCATGATATGCTATATGAATTTTATTGTATTCATGAAGTAAGATCTCATCACTAATTTTTGTTTATATTCCTTCATGTGATGATATGAATGTATGAAACACTTATGATATGATTTTTTATACAATTCCATGTATTCGTGAAATATTAATCTCATCACCCAATTAATTCCTCTTGATACTCCTAATGTGATGAAGTGAAATTATGCATGAAATACAAATGGGGATAAGTTTTTGGTAGGATATAATTTGACAAATTGATACCATCATGATATGAAACATTTATGATTTGCAATGATATATGCAATACTTGTGCTTTCTAATTATGATGTGATGTATTACATATGATGTAAATCATGATTTAAAATACTATGAGTTGTCGCTAAAATGATGTATTATAAATATTGATTTAATGTTTTGTATCATGAATACTCTAAATGATGAATATTTGGTATCATGATCAAAATGTTGACAAATAGTTAAAAATTTTAGTATCATGTATGATATCCTTATAATGTTGATCGATTTATTCAATATCATGCATGAATGAATATAAGGTTTTTGAAAATGTGCATATTCTAATTTGAAAATATGATGATGCACAATTAAGATTGATACTTACCTTTGTCATAATTGATGTAATGGGTCTTCCCTTCTTTTTGACAATGACAAAGGGGGAGATAGCTTGCTTGCACAAGTCAAGAAGATGCAAAAACTTGATTGCTTGCTTGCCTATCTTAAGTAGCAAAGATTGCTAACTTGCTTATTTCAAGAAGCAAAAGTTGTCTTCTTGAACATCATTATCTTGCCCATCTCAAGAAGCAAGACTTGCAACCTGCACATTGCAATAGGAAGTAAGAATCGATAGCTTACACACTTCAACAAGAAAGCTATCTTGTATTTGCTTTTGACATTTTTACTAGCTTGTATGTTACAAAACTTGCTCACTTTTTCAAATACTTTGCTAGCTTGCACTTTGTAAAGGAAGCAAAAATAACACTTCTCAAAAGAGAAGAAAAACTTACTATCTTGAACATCTTTAATATGCTAGCTAGCATGATGTACAATTTGCTATTTTGAATATTACAAAGAAATACTATCATGCACATTGCAAAGAAAAGCAAAGTGCAATCGTGCACAAGAAGCAAGTGTTGAATTGCCATAATTGAACTTAAGAATCTTGCTATACTTTTGTGCTTATATGTTGTGATGAAAATCTCGCTTTATGTTGCAAAAACTTGCATATCTTTTAAAATAGCTAGAGCTACTTCTCCTTTTTGTTGATGACATAGGGGGAGAAGTATATTGATGACTTCATGCATTGAATTAAATATTTTATATTTGCATGATAGTTTAAATGTTTTTCATAACATGTGATGAATGTTACTTGGATTTGGGATAATCCAAGTGTTCTATCAATGGCATATTGATAGGGGGAGTTTAGTTAAACTCCGGGGAGTTAAGGTTAACTCCGTTAGTCATCAATTAGTTGTCATCATCAAAAAGGGGGAGATTGTTGAATCTCGGATTTTGATGATGAAACTAATTGATTGTGTTTAAATGTTTGACTATATTTTGAGTGATACAGGTCTACTCGATCAGGATTAGACAATTAACGCAGGAGGAATTGACGTTGCGTCGGAGGAGATCACGTCAGGATATTGGATGGCAGAAGGCTTCGGGCGTCGGGCATCGGGCCAAGGAGAGCGAAATTGCGCCAAGGATATCGGGGTTGCGGAGGTCAACCGCCGATTGGGCAACAAGCCGCAAGAGAGGACGATGCACCGAAGAATCGGATGAAGCGCCAACCAATGACGTGCCGGGCAACAGAATGTCAATTTGCGTTATAATAATTGTCTAGATCGGAGTAGAGTGTTTGCTTGTGTGTGCAGGATTAACTACGATAACCAGAAAACACAAAGCGAGAATACCGGAGTCAAGTTCGATGGACGTTTAAGAGTCCGAAGAATCGTCGGAGATGCTGCCAGAACCAACCGAGAAGAAATCGGGAACTTGTCGGAATTTTCGGAAGTTCGCCGAAGAGATCATCGGAGGTTCACGGAGATCACCGAGAAGGCTCGGCTACTCATTAAAGTCATCACAAGTTCGGGAGCTTGCTAGAAGCCCGTCAGCAGAAAGTTCGTTGGAAAGCTCGCCAGAACAAGACTCGACGTTCGCGGTTGAAAATTTGCTTAGGATGTGTTTTGGTTATGTAGTCCACTTGTAATTAGGATTAGGATTAAGAGATAATCCTATATCCTGGTTAGGGGCCAACTGGGCCCAAAGTTAGAGTTGGTTTAGGCTAAAAATTAAGCTAAACCAGCGAACTAGAGAGCCAAGATTAAAGCCCAACTAGTGGCTGAAAACACTGTAGTTGGGCTGAAAACACTGTAGGCGGTGGCACCGCCTAGCTGGGCGGTGACACCGCCCAACACCCGAGAGCTGGGCGGTGACACCTCCTGGCTGGGCGGTGGCACCGCCCAGCACCCGAGCCCTGGGCGGTGGCACCGCTTGGCTGGGCGGTGGCACCTCCAACAGCGGGAACCCAAAGAGAATTCAAATTTTGAAGCCCAAATTTGAATCCTCTTGAGACCTATAAATACCCCTCAAATCTCAGCTGAGAGAACAACTTTTTGAGCAGCAAGTGTTTGAGAGAAAAGCCTTAGAAAAGTGTTAGCTTGTCTTGTTTTCAATTTGCTAGTGTTCACCTCCTTCTTTCTTGTTGAAAATCTGTAAGAGAGTGAACCGCTTGTAAAAGTTGTAAGAGGGGTATTCACCCTTCACTTTCAAGAGATTTGCTAGTGGAAGGTGGAAGCCTCATCGAAGAGGGGCCTCGCAAGTGGATGTAGGTCACTTGACCGAACCACTTTAAAAACGGCGTAATCTCTGGTTTGCATTTCTTATTGTCATTTACATTACTGCAAATCTTCTTACTTGCTTTGTTTCATCATTACCTTTGCTGCGCAACTTTAAGAATACGCTTTCAAGTTAAGCTTTTCAAGTTCCGTTCTTATCGTACGAAAAATTTGTCGAAATCAACGTTTTAATCCGCTGCACTAATTCACCCCCCCCTCTTAGTGCCACTCCGATCCTAACACATGTCAAGCACCTTCGGACGATTTTCAAGGTTCTCATGGAGAACACATTGTTCGTAAAAAGGGAGAAATGCTACTTTGCTCAAACTGAGATCCTATTCTTGGGGC
Source organism: Musa acuminata AAA Group (assembly GCF_036884655.1). Taxonomy (NCBI): domain Eukaryota; kingdom Viridiplantae; phylum Streptophyta; class Magnoliopsida; order Zingiberales; family Musaceae; genus Musa; species Musa acuminata. The sequence continues at coordinate 23,522,773 of NC_088346.1, forward strand.
ATCGAATCAGTGATGGCTCCATTCGGATGGACAAGTCGAAGGTGCAAGCAGTTGCGGAATGGCGAACTCCAAAGAAGGTGCCAGAGTTGAGATCCTTCCTTGGTTTCGTCAACTACTATCGACGCTTCATTGCCGGGTATTCGAAGCGGGCAACCCCATTGGCGGAGTTGCTGAAGGAGGAGCAGCCTTGGAAGTGGTCGGACAAATGTGAGATAGCATTCCAAGACCTGAAAGCTGCTGTCCTAGAAGAATCAGTGCTCAAATTGCCAAACTATGGAGAGCCCTTTGAAGTCCACACAGATGCTTCGGACTTCGCTATTGGAGGAGTACTCATGCAGGAAGGTCATCCGGTGGCCTACGAGAGCCGCAAACTCAACGAGACTGAGAGGCGGTATCCAGTGCATGAGAAGGAGATGACAGCAGTGATCCACTGTCTACGAGTTTGGCGACACTACCTTCTCGGGTCGCGATTTGTGCTGAGGACAGACAACATCGCCCTGAGTTATTTCCAAACTCAGAAGAAGCTCTCCCCAAAGCAAGCACGGTGGCAGGACTTCCTGGCTGAATTTGATATGGCAATGGAATACAAGCCCGAGAAGGCGAATGTCGTGGCCGATGCGCTAAGTCGGAAAGTGGAATGCGTGAATGCTGCACAACTGGAGGGCAGAGGCCAAGTAAGTCAGTTACACTCCAACTTCCTTTCCCGAATCAGAGATGGACTGTATAGTGATCCCCAGGCAGTTATCTTGATGCAACTCATCAAAGAAGGCAAGGCACGACGATTTTGGGTCCAGGAGGGACTTGTTTACACAAAAGGGAATAGGGTTTATGTTCCCCGAGTGGACAATTTAAGGCGTGAACTCTTAAAAGAGTGTCATGATTCCCTTTGGGCTGGACACCCCAGCATTCACAGAACGTTGGCTCTCATGGAGAGGGCCTTCTACTGGCCAAAGATGGGGATTGATGTGGAGGAGTATGTTCGAACATGCCTTACTTGCCAACAAGACAAGGCGGAGCAGCGGAAGCCGGTGGGACTTTTGGAGCCGTTGCCCGTACCAGAAAGGCCATAGGAGAGCATTTCCTTAGACTTCATATCAAGCTTGCCACCTGTAGGGGGACTTGGATCGATACTCGTGGTGGTCGATCGGTTTTCAAAGTATGCAACTTTCATTGCTGCTCCCCTACACTGTTCAGCTGAAGAGGCGGCCAGACTGATGATGAAGGGTGTAGTGAAGTATTGGGGAGTCCCACACAATATCATTAGCGATCGTGACGCTCGGTTCCTGGGACGATTCTGGACCGAGCTATTCAAATTGTTGGGGTCAAAGTTATACTTCTCTACAAGCCTCCACCCCCAGACGGATGGCCAGACTGAAAGAATAAATTCGCTCTTAGAGCAGTATCTCCGGCACTACGTGAGTGCCAATCAACGAGATTGGGTGAAGCTGTTGGACATCGCCCAATTCTCCTACAACTTGCAGCGGAGCTCTGCATCCAACAAGAGCCCCTTCGAAATTATCATAGGACAACAACTATCGACTCCGCACACTATGGCAATTGGGTATACTGGGAGTAGTCCATCAGCCTATCATTTCGCAAAGGAGTGGCATCGAAATACCGATATTGCGCGAGCTTACTTGGAGAAGGCGACAAAACGGATGAAGAAGTGGGCAGACTTGGGAAGGCAACCACAAGAGTTCAAAGTTGGCGATTTGGTGTTGGTAAAGCTCTAACCAGCATCACTCCAATTCTTCAGGAACAGAGTTCACAAAGGATTGGTGCGTAAGTATGAAGGGCCCTTCCCAATTATCAGCAGAGTAGGAAATGTTTCTTACAAGTTGCAACTGCCGGCGTGGTTCAAAATTCACAACGTTCTTCACGCCAGCAACCTGAAGGCCTACCATTCGGATCCGTAAGATTCTTCTCGAAGTGTTCCAACTCGGCTTCCTCCCATCACAACCTCCTACGAGAAGCGAGTGGAAACCATTCTGGCGGATCGTAAGATAAAGCTACCCAGCGGAGCGGAACAGACAGAGTACTTGGTGAAGTGGCGAAAGCTTCCCCGAACTGAAGCCAGTTGGGAGCCTGAAGATGCCCTGCGACATGAAGAAGAAGCCATCAACAACTACCAACAAGCGTTGACGAGGGCGTCGACAGTTTAAGTGGGGGAGAATGTCACGAACGGTCGTCGCGCACCCGCAACAACTCGGTTCAACGAACCGTTCGTCGCTCCCACCCGCATGTATAGCTGCTTGACAGCATGTTTTCTCATGGTTTTGGGTCATTTTGCTTGTAAATATGTAAGTTCGAACAAGCTGCAGCGTTGCAAAGCGACCATTCACCGAACCGAGCAAAACAGCCCCAAAACAGCCCAAAACAGCTCCGTTTTCGCATGCCGTGGGAGGTGAACGGAGAGGTACCTCCGCTCACCAAAATGTCAGCTATCTCAGACCCCAGGAACCCCCCGGGTGGCACATGGCTGGATGGGGCTTCGGTTATATACCGGGCGTTGAACACTCTTTCGCAAGTTCGCACGTGACCTTTACGGGAACTTGGTTTTGCCCCCGAGACCAGGTGAGCGGTTGTTTGTGGGCTTGCAGCTGTTCGTTCATCCTTGAAAGCCTTGTTTTTCTCCCTCTCCCTCTTTTCTCTTGTGCACACAAGGTGTTCGACGAATTGCTTGTAAAGCTTTCCTTTTCGCGAGACTTCGGGACTTGTCCGTTGCTCGTTCTTTCAATCTAACTCTCTTTCTCTTTTACAGGTCCTTCGGGACCTGTGAGAGGTTACAAAGTGGGCTGATCCTTGCGGAGCAAGATCGCAAGGGCGAAGCGCGACTTAGGCAATGCAAGCTAAGTTCGCGTCTTTGCCACAAGGGTGACTCGCGACTTAGGCAACGCAAGCTAAGTTCGCGTCTTTGGCCGCAAGGGTGCCGCACGCCTTAGGCAATTCCAGCTAAGGTCGTGACACCATGTTGCCTCCTGGTGATATCTCCATTGCATTCTGATCCTTGTGGGATGAACTCGTTTGTGATCCCTCCATGTGTGGCCTCTGCCAACACAACACAGGGCCTTTTTCACCTTCAATTGTATTCGCTCCTTTGGTAATCGACCTTCATCCCCCCGCTCTCGGGTCACACCTGGACAAAGCACCGCTCTAGGATAGTTCGTCGCCTAGTAGTTCTCGAAGTCCACCGACTTCGCTAAAATTAGTGCACCATTGTTTGGATCCTAGACCTCTACCCCTACCAGCACAATCTCTGCTGTGCACTGCTTCCTTCATGGCAATTTGAATGACAACACTATGGCAAATTCTTCAAGAGTACTCACCTCCACGTCCTCTTGCCCCATGCCAAGGTCTTTTGAACCCAACTTAGCTTCCGCAAGTTGAGTCTCCTTGGTTCCTCAATCAAATGCTTCTTCGAGATAAGGTGTATGTGCCTAGAAGCTCCCTTTGTTTTTGGCACCATGCAAGATGAGTCCGCTCAATTAGAATGAATGACCCATAGAATGACATGATCCCGCTCTTGCCTCTGCAAGAGTTCATTTCCATGACCTCTGTCCAAGGAAAGCTCTATGCCTCCGCTCCATGTTCCATCTTCTATGCTGACTCCCTTTATGTGGCTTGGGTACTTTGCCAAGTTATACCTAAGTTACTCTGCTTCTCGTTTTTCATCGAGTTGATGGTGACTCTCGTACCTACCATTCCACAGGTCATGTAATATCCTTCATTTCTGAAATTTATGTAAGGACCTATTTGTAAATCGGATGACTTATATGTAAATATAAAAATTTTAAGGATTAAACCGTTAGGTAAAAAAAAAAAAAGGCGAAAGGGTGGCGGTTTTATCCCACCACCTCCTATGGCTGTGGGGAAGAGGAGGGAGAAGGAAGGAAAGAAAAGAAAAGAGGAAGTTGGCTGCGGCAAGAGCTGCAGTGAGGAGGTTTGGGGTGTCGGGAAGGAGAAGAAGAAGAGGAGGAGAAGAAAAGAAGAAGAAGAAGAAGAAGAAGAAGGAGAAGAGATGGAAGAGGGAGAGGAGAGAGAGGTAGGTGCAGTAGCTAGAGCTGCAGCACCTCTGTTGAAACAGAGGAGAGGATGTGTGTGGCGTCGGGGAGGAGAAGGGAAGAAGAAGAAGAAGAAAAAGAAGAGAAGAAGAAGAAGAAGAGGGAGAAGGGAAGAAGAAGAAAAAGAAGAGAACAAGAAGAAGAGGGAGAAGAAAGGGAAGAAGAAGAAGAAAAGAGGAAGGTGGCTGCGGCAAGGGCTGCAGCGAGGAGGTGTGAGGCGTAGGGGAGGAGAAGGGAAGAAGAGGAGAAGAAGAGAAGGAGAAGAAGAGGGAGAAGAGAAGAAAAGAAGAAGAAGAAGGAGAAGAGAGGGAAGAGGGAGAAGAAAGGGAGGTAGTTGCTGCTAGGGCTGCAGCACCTCTGTTTCTTGCACGAGGAAACTGAGGTGTAGGGTGTCGAGGAGGAGAAGGGAAGAAGACGAGAAGAAGAAGAATAGGGTGAAGAGAAGAAAAGAAGAAGAAGGAGAAGAGAGGGAGATGAGAGAGAGGTAGCTGCAGCAGCTAGGGCTGCAGCACCTCTGTTTCCTGCAGCAGGAAACAGAGGAGAGGAGGCGCTGTGCATCGAGGAGGAGAAGGGAAGAAGAAGATAAGCAGGGAAGAAAAGGAGAAGAAGAGAAGGGAAAGAGGGGTTGCAGCTGCGGCTACGGGGGTGGCAACTGCAGCTGGAAGAGAAGAAGGAGAGGAAGAAAAAAGGTGAGGAAGAAGAGAGGAAGGAGAACTGCGGCTGCGACTGTGGCAGCTGTAGCTGTGGCAGGGAAAGAGGAAGAGGAAGAAAGAAGGGAAGGAGAGGAAGAAGAGAAGGGGAAGAAGGGGCTGCGGCAGCGGCGATGGCAGCTACAGCAGGAAGAGAAGAAGGAGAGGAAGAAGAGCAGGGGAGTAAGAAGAGGCTGCGGCTGTGGCTGCGGCTGCGACTGCAGCAGTTGCAGCTGGGAAAGAAGAGAAGAAAGGAAGAAGAAGAGGGAGAAAAGAGGGAAGAAGAGGAAGAGAGGAAGGTGGCTGCGGTTGCGGTTGTGGCAGCGGCAGCGGTATGGCAGCAACAATAGTGGTACGATTGTGGCTGCGGTAGCTATGGCGGCGGTGGTGGCTACAACAGTTGCTTTTGGGAAAGAGAAAGAAAGAATGGAAAAAAGAAGGGGCTACGGCGACTGCAGCAGCTGCATTTTTGAAAGAAGGGGAGGAAGAAAATAGTGCTGTGGAAGGGGCTGCGGCAGCGACGGAGGCTGCGACAGCAGCGTTTGGAAAAGAAAAAAAAAAAAGGAATGAGAGAAGGGAGAAAAGAAGTAGCACAGTGGAAAGGGTTATGGTTGTGACAGTGGCTGTGATCATAGCTGTGGTTATGGCAGTGGTAGTTGCGGCTGCGAAAGAAAAGAAAGAAGATAGGTGTAGAAAATTAAAACAGGGAGAGGAGATGGAGAAAAAAATAGAAAAAGGATTCGGGCGTACATCTTCTTCGGATCTTTGGATCAAAAACCTTCGAAACACAAGTGTCCCGATCTTTTCTCTTGCAAGTGTTATCTTTCCTATTGCAAGTGTCCTAAACCTTTTCTTCTGCAAGTGTTTCGATCCTTTCTATTGCAGGTGTTTCGATCATTCCTATTGTAAGTGTTTCGATCCTTTCTATTGTAAGTGTTCTGATCTTTCCTATTACAAGTCTCTTGATCTTTCTTTACTCTAATTTTTATCTTTGAATTTGCTTTGAATATGAGAAACTTTGAATTGTTCTAGCCTTACATTTGATATATCTCCTGCTTAGACATAACGATTTGAATCTGTGAAACTTTAGAGATTTTGACCTTTCTACCTTGTTATGGTTATAACTTCATGCACTGACCACTGATTTGGACAAAACTTATTTGATCAGAATATAGACTCATAAACCTTTCTTTTGATAACTTATTTTAAAACTTTGAAGTAAGTTTGCCTACCCAAACTTCTGTTTCAAATGAGCCTACAGATTCTGCAAAATAGGGATCGTAATTTCTGACCTTTTGATACTAAACTACCTATAAGTCCCTATTGGAAACTTTGATTTATTCAAAACTTATTTCATTGGAAACTAGACTCGTGGATCTTTATTTTGATTCCTAGATTGAAAGATTTAGAGTCCAAATGTCTGACCGGTTATCTATTGAACCTAATCATATGAATTCTGCAAAACAATAATTTTATTTTCTAACCTTTGGTTACTAAATCAATTATAACTCTTTGTTGGAAACATCGATTTATATGAAACTTGTTTTATCTATAAATAGATTGAAATATCTTTCCACAATAGCTTTTATGAGTATATTGGAGCACAATTAAGAGTTTGAATCATTTGTTCAATGTGCCTCTTAAATTCTGCTAAAGATCGAGTCTATTCTTATTCCATTCCCTTTGGAAATTGATGTCATTTAGCATTCTTTGTTCAATTGAGCTTTATATTACTGCTTTGAATTCCTGTATGCTCTTGCTCTTAAATTATTTGCATTCTTGAAACCTATTGTGTAAAGTTTATGTTATATCGTATTAACTGGTATAGGCACATGTATATCCCATTGTTCCGCATTTGCTTTCGATGTGTGCCTCTTCTAGTTTCATTTCTTTGGACATTGAATTCATCTAACCTTCTTATTTCAATTGAGCTATATGTGATTGCTTGGAATCCTTGTATGCTCTTGCTTTCATTTCCTTTCCAATCTGAATACATTTGTGAAAGATTATGTTTGCATCGTATTGACACGAAAGGCACATGTATGTTTCGTTGTTCCGCATGTGTTTCCGATATGTGCTAATTTTATTGTTCACACTTTCCTTTTGTACTCTAGTGTTTGTGGGATATTTTGAATCTTTGCCAAAAATAGTAAAGGGAGTTATGCATAGAGATTGCGATGCTCTACCGGCCACCTCTTGTTGAATCTCGTATTTTGATTATGAAACCACTTGATATATGTTTATGATTTAATCTACGTTTTGAGTGACGCAGGATGCTTCGATCAGGATGAGACAATTAAAGCAGGAAAAATCATGTTGTGCCGGAGGAACATGTTAGAAGATTGGACGTCGGGCTGGTGGATTGGTCGATGTATCGACAGAAGGCTTCGGGTCGTGGACTTGGGCATCGGGCCAAGAAGAGCGGGTATTGTGCCAAGGATATCGGAGTTGCGGAGTCAACTGGCCGATTGGGCAATAGGCCACAAGAGAGGATGATGCGCCCAATAATCGGACGAAGCGTCGAGGGACCAATGACATGCCGGACAACTTGGTTAATTGCTTAGGATTAATTATCTCGATCGAAGTTTTATTTTACATGTGCAGGATTAACTACGATAGAAGACATGTGGCAGGAGTTGCACCGGAGTCAAGACTATGATCACGTTGGGAGTTCGAGAGTTCGATGGAAGTCTGGACAATCGTCGGAGGTTCTACGGGAACAAATCTGAGAAGTCCAAAGAAGCTCGTCGGAACTTGCCAAGTGGATCGTCGCAAGTCCAGGAGTTTGCCGGAAGTCTGTCGGAGCATCGCCGAAGGTTCGTCGGATGTTCGCCGGAAGCTCGCTGGAAGAAGCGATTGACGCACCGGAGCAAGTTGCAGTAAATGTCTTTAGAAATATCGTAGTTAGCATGTAGATTATGTTAGGAATGGGAGGTGATCCCATTAACTTAATCTGGGGGCAATTGGGCCCTTGATAGACACAAATTGGGCCAAATGGATTAGCCCATTCGTACCCAGATTTCTTAGCCAGCGGTGGCACCACCTGGGTCGGCAGTGGCACCGCCCAGGACTCAGTCTCCGAGCTAGGCTGGGCGGTGCAATTGCCCCTAACAAACTGTCACGGACTTAGCTGGTTTTGCCTAAGTCGTGCGGTACCCTTACGTGTTCGTCCACAAAGGTCAGCCTCCCCGAAGCCTCTCATTGTCCCTTAGGACCATCAAAAGAGAGAACGGGTTAGAGAGAACGCCTCAATCGGGATCCACAAGCAAACATCTCCGAAAAATACTTCATAGACAATGCAAATTACAAACAGACTTTACAAGCTCTGAACAGTGGCACAACAAAGGGTAAAATGGTCCATTACAGACCGAAAATCTCTCGCACGTGTCCACATGACACAACCTTTATTTACATGCCTAAAGAAGCCACCAACCCAACTAAAATGGGACTATTAAGCCTTCGGCTACCCCTCTATATGCTGTACAAGGCATGAACATGCCAAAAGACACGGACATACATGAGCATTACATCAAACATCTTGTTTAGAAGTTTGTCCGTGACATTCTCCCCCACTTATTCCTTTGACGTCCTCGTTGAAGCCTTTGTCGACACTACAACTCCTCGCTTTTGCTGAGTCTTCAATCTTTTGCTCCAGCTACAATGCGCCTCTTGGCTCCTTGCTGCTCTCCATTGTTGTTTTTTAGTAGTTGAACCTTTTGATCCGCCATGCTGCTTCAACTCACCAATGACTCTGACTCTGGTGTGGGGTTGGCTGAGTTGTGTTGATCCTTGTTGATTCCTGTGGATCCCCCAGATGAAGGAAAAGACCATCCTTACTGCGCCTGTCTCTCAAATTCCACATGCTGCTTGAACTGGGTGTTATTTAACGGATTGGACTACACTTATTGGAAAACTCGAATGAGAGTTTTCTTGATTTCTATGAATTTGGATTTATGGAATATCGTTGAAAATGGTTTTCAACTTCCCTCTAAACCGATGAACGAATGGTCGGATTTGGAGAAGAAGTATTTTTCTTTAAACGCAAAGGCTATGAATGCCTTATTTTGCGCTTTAGACAAAAATGAGTTCAATCGGATTTCTACGTGCGAAACGGCTTTTGATATTTGGTGAACACTTGAAATCACGCACGAGGGAACTAGTAGAGTCAAAGACTCGAAAGTTAACATTTTATTGCACGATTTTGAGCTTTTTCAAATGCAACCAAGCGAGACTATAGGCGACATGTACACCCGTTTCACGGATGTCGTCAATAATCTAAGAGTTCTTGGTAAATCTTTTTCGAATTTTGATCTCGTAAGCAAGATCTTGAGATCCCTTCCAAAAAGGTGGGATTCTAAAATAACCGCAATACAAGAAACAAAAGATTTAAATATTTTTCCACTTGAAGAACTAATTGGTTTGTTGATGACATATGAAATGGTGCACAATGCACATGATGAACAAAATCACCTTCTAAAGAACAGGAAGGATTTGGAACTCCGGACAAATGGATACCACTTGAGCAATGACTCAAGTGATGAGGACAATAATGAACTTGAATTTCGAACACTAAATCTTAATAAGTTTATTAAACAAAAATCTAAAATAAACAATGAACTTGAACGGAGGAAGAGGCCAAAGAAAAGGAAGGCAACTAAGGATGAATCAAGAACTTCCAAAGGTGAAACGGCGAATTGGGCTTTGACGAGCTTCGACTACAAGGTAAGTAACTCAACTCTCTTGAATTATTTTGAAATTACTTGATGTTTTCCATGATGCATTTTCTCTTTTCTTTTGAATAATTATTTTTCTTGAAAAGTGTATGTTTTATGTTAATAGAATAAAATGTTAGATTTAAATAATCATATATATGTGCTTGAGAAGCAAGAATGTGTATTTTGATGATTTCCATATCAACCTTCAATGATGATGCATGGTTTTTATATGGAAGGCTTGATGATTTTTTTTAAACCTTGTCTTTGGTTTTCAAACATGATGTATGTTTTTGACATAAGAACAAAACTTGAGCATGCTAATATTAAGTCAATCATAGAAATTAAAACTAAAGAAGTTTTAGTTATCTATAAGAATCATTCAAAATTAAGTTCAATGAAACTATTGCATAATGATGTAATGAAAATATTAAACATTTTGAAACCATGTTTTAGTGTCATGCATAATGATCATGCTTAATAAATTTCAAAATTATGCATATGAATCTTGTGATTTATGGATTATTGATTTTTACCATAATGAAAGTGCCTTATTAATCTTTGTTGTAATAAATCTTACACTTTCGGTTTTAAACATTATACATGTTTTTATTTGGTATAAGTGAAATAAAATCATATGAATTGAAACAACTAAAAAGAGGAAAATATTTTTTCCTTGAAAAATTATTTTTCTCTATCCTATTGATCTTGATGTTTATCATGATAAATATATGTATACCATTTTGAATCTCTTGAAAGTAATGTTGATATTTTGATGATTTTAATGATTTAAATTTGAAATGAGTTTTATCAAAATCATGATATTGATTTCTTGGAATAACATGAGATTACCTTTGATGATCATTTTGATTCATGGAATTTTGGATTCATGACTTGGTCTTACATTTGTTTATGAGATGGTTGAAATCTTTGTACGTTTGAATTCTTCCCTTCTCCTTTCAATTTATGCATGTTATATGTTAAAGATTTAAAACCATGTTTTGGTATCATGCATATCTAAGAAATATTGATGTGACAAATTGAATAAGTTAAAAATGAATGATGATTTTTCTCTTGAATATAACTTGTGATATTTTTTATATAAATCATCATTTTGATTTCTTGACATTCAATACATGAGATTTTATTATAAATCAAAATTTCTCATTAATCAATCTTCTACGATTTTACTTGATATTCTCTTGAGAGGAGATTTTCTAAATGAATCATGATTTTTCCTTGTGAGTTCTTGGAGTTATTACTTGATTTTTCTTTTAAAACAAGATCTCTTCTCTATACTCCTATGATTTTTCTTGATATTTTATTTAAAGAAGATATTTACTATATGAATCATGTCTTTTGGTATTCAAATGATTTTATCCTTCATGACATGATTTCTTTGTATTTATGGCTTGCATGGCTTGAAATGTTTTGGTATAATGCATGCAATGATGAAATATTCATAAAGTTAAAATGATGTATGCAATACTTATGATAATGATGTACATGATGTATTTATTGCATATGATGTGTATCATGAATGCTTTAAATGATGAATGTTTGGTATCATGATCAACATGTTGATAAATGCTTAAAAATTTTAATGTTTGAGTATCATGTATGATATGCTTATTAATGATGATTGATTTATTTTTCGGTATCGTACATGAAAAATAAGGTTATTGAAATTGTGTATGTTTTAATTTGAATATATAATGATGCACAAATAAGAATGATACTTACCTTTGTCATAATATGAAAATTGATATAAGGGTCTTTCCTTCTTTTTGACAATGACAAAGGGAGAGCAAGAATTTCTAGCATGGACATCATGAAAAGAGGCAAACTAACTAGCTTGCACAATTCAAGATGAAAGCAAAAATTGCACTTCTCAAAAGAGAAGATGCAAATGTAACATTTGCCAAATTGTTTGCTTGCCTCATGTAAAACATTATCTCTTGCTAGTTTGGCATTTTTGCTAGCTTGTATGTTGCAAAACTTGATCACTTTTTCAAACATTTTGCTAGCTTACACTTTGCAAAGAAAGCAAAAATGACACTTCTAGAGGAAAGAGCTTGTTATTTTGAACATCACAAGCTTGCCTATCTTAAGAAACAAAAATTGCAAAAGTGCTATCTTGCCTATCTTAAGAGGTAAAAATGCTAACTTGCACATCTAGCAAAACTTGACAAGTTTGCATATTTCAAGAAGCAAGAGTTGCTTTCTTGAACATCTCAATATTGCTAGCTTGCATGATGTAGAACTTACTATCTTGAACATTACCAAAAGTGCTATCTTGTATGCTGTAAAACTTGCATATCTAAAACTTGATAGCTTGAATGTCCTGAGCATGATGCATTACTTGCTAAATTTTCTAGCTTCAAAACTGCATGATAATAAAACTTAATATTATGTTTTTCATGCAATGAGTTGAACTTATATTACAAACACAAAGAATAGTTGTACTTCTCCTTTTTGTTGATGACAAAGGGGGAGAAGTATGTTGATGACATGATATGCATAAGTCTATACATGAGTTCATAATGATGTGTTACAAGTATTCATGATGAATATTGCAATGACTTGAATTCAGTTTGAATTCAAGGTTCTATCAATATGGCATATTGATAGGGGGAGTTTGTTTAAACTTCGGGAGTCAAGTTTAACTCCGTCATCATTTGGTTGTCATCATCAAAAAGGGGGAGATTGTTGAATCTCATATTTTGATGATGAAACCAATTGATAATTATGTTTATGTTTAACTGCATTTTAAGTGATACAGGTCTACTCAATCAGGATTAGACAGTTAACGCAGGAGGAATTGACGTTGCGCCGGAGGAGATCACATCAAGATATTGGACGGTAGAAGGCTTCGGACGTCGGGCATCGGGCCAAGGAGAGCGAAATTACGCCAAGGATATCAGGGTTGCGGAGGTCAACCGTCGATTGGGCAACAAGCTGCAAGAGAGGACGATGCACCGAAGAATCGGACGAAGCACCAACCAATGATGTGCCGGGCAACAGAATGTCAATTCGCGTTGTAATAATTGTCTAGATCAGAGTAGAGTTTTAGCTTGTGTGTGCAGGATTAACTACGATAACGACGAAGACATAAAGCAAAACAAAGTGTCAGAGTCAAGCACGAAGGATTCATTGCGAGTTCAAGAGTTCGACGGAAGTCCGAAGGTTCGTCGGGAATGCTACCGGAACTAGCCGAGAATGAGTAGGGAGCTTGCCGAAGGGTTTTTCGGAAGCTCGCCGGAAGGTTCGTTGGAAGTTCGTGGAGCTCGCCGAGAAAGATCAGAGCTTGCCGAAGAAGCTCATTGGAACTCGTCAAGATCAAATCGTGAAGTCTAGGAGCTTGCTGGGAGTCCGCAGAATGGTTTTCGAGAGTTTATCGGAAAACCGTCGGAAGTTCGCCGGAAGCTCGCCGGAAAAAGTCTTGACTTACGGACTTTGTAATAGCTTAGAAAATGTCTTTAAATTCATAGTTAGCATATTAATTAGGGTTAGGATTAGGTGTTAATCTTATAATCCAAGTAGGGGCCAATTGGGCCCGAGTTCGGACTGGTTTGGGCCAAGTTTGGAGCCCAACCAGTGAGCTGAATTAGAGGGCAGTGGCACCGCCCAGCACCCGAGAGCTGGGCGGTGACACCTCCTGGGCTGGGTGGTGGCACCGCTTGGCTGGGTGGTGGCACCGCCAGCATCGGGAACATAAGAGAATTCAAATTTTTGGAGCCCAAATTTGAATCCTCTTGAGGCCTATAAATACCCCTCAAGTCTCAGCTGAGAATACAACTTTTTGAGTAGCAAGTGATTGAGAGAAAAGTCTTAGAAGAGTCTTTGCTAGTCTTGTTTTCAATTTGCTAGTGTTCACCTCCTTCTTTCTTGCTGAAAATCTGTAAGAGAGTGAACCGCTTGTAAAAGTTGTAAGAGGGGTATTTACCCTTCCCTTTCAAGAGATTTGCTTGTGGAAGGTGGGAGCCTCATCGAATAGGGGCCTCGTAAGTGGATGTTGGTCATTTGACCGAACCACTGTAAAATCGGCGTAATCTCTGGTTTGCATTTACTTATTGTCATTTATATTACTGCAAACCATTTACACTTTAATGCTATACTGCTTTGTCTCCGTCTTACTTATTTCTTCAAGTTAAAATGCAATCGAAATGTTTTTAAACGAAATCGTTGCTTTTATCATACGAAGTTTCCGAAAAGTGTTTAAATCGTGAAAAGTTTATCGCACTTCACCGCTGCACTAATTCACCCCCCCTCTTAGTGCCACTCCGATCCTAACACTGGGTGGATGCTTGTTGGAGCTTTAACGAGCATCGTCTCGCAAACTTATGAAGTTTTGGGTCCTTCCTCTACAAAATTTGCTCATTGACTCTTCTTTCACTTAATTGTCACATCCAAGTAGGTTTGCATCACTTCCGCTTTCGATTGGCATTTCGTTGGGAAATGAAGCGGACAATCTACTCTCAGTAGCACTGATCACCATTGGTGAGGATTTGACAACTATTGTCTTCCATTATCTTCGAAGGGCCTTTGAACTTGTGCAGAGCTCCTCTGCTGGATAGATAAGAGAATTGGGGTACTCGGTTTCGCCCATTCTCTTAAGAGTTGAGAAGGCAAAGGTTACTTGACTTCGCCCGCCTCCTCGAGGTTGTACTCCATGCATCGAGCTGGTTACTAGCCTTCGCCTGCTCTTTGCTCACACTTCTGAAGCACTTGAAGTGTTTGCACTCCTTGCGTTGAATTAGTTACTGTGATTCACCTTCTCAATGCCATCGAACTTCTGGAATGCAGGAAGTTTTCACCCCAACTTAGAGTAATTCTCTCATAGGTTTGGTCGCCTCTAGGATTGTACCATCTTCTCCATCAACCCTACCGCCTACTCCTTTGAGTAGCAAAGGTACAGCACCGCGTACTGCCTGCTTCGTTCCTTGGTTATGCACTCTTACATGACCCGAAGTCCTTCACTTTCGGCTATCTTGATGAGAAGCACATTGACACCGGTCTTACGAAGTTCTTCGGCCTTTGCCCTTCAGCCTTGTCTCGGTACTTGGAGATTGCCTCTGCATTCTCCACCTCCTCGGCCCCTTTCACAACCTAGCGCTCTCCCTCCATGAGAGTAAGGGATCAATGACTTTCATAGAAGTCCCGCCTCTGCGGTATCATGGCCTTCACTCCTTGAATACATAGCCCTTCTTGCCGTCGTGTTGTTCACTGAAGTGGAGCTCCCAGTAGCTCCCGATCATACCTCCATATGATATAGTACCTCCCGGGACTAAGTCGTGTGTATCGCATTGCCACGAATTGTTCCACCACGATCTGCTGCACCATGTCGCCTCCTGGTGACATCTCCATTGCATTCTAATCCTTGTGGAATAAACTCGAATTATGAACCCTCCATGTGTGGCCTCTGCCAATACATCGCAGGGTCTGCTCCACCTTCGATTTTGTTCGCTCCTTTGGCAATCGACCTTCATCCACCCACTCTTGGGTCACACCTAGATGAAGCACCGCTCTAGGATAGTCCGTCGCCTAGTAGCTCCCGAAGTCCACCGACTTCACTATAATTTGTGCACCATTGTCTGGATCGTGGGCCTCTGCCCCTACCAACATAATCTTCGCTGCGCACCGCTTCCTTCATAGCAACTCGAATGGCAACACTGTGGCATATTCTTCAAGAGTACCCGCCTTTGCGTCCTCTTGCCCCGTGCTAAGGCCTTTTGTACCCAACTTCGCCTCCGTAAATTGAGTCGCCTTAGTTCCTCCATCAAATACTTCTCCGAGATAAGGTGCATGTGCCCCGAAGCTCCCTTCGTCTTTGGCACCATGCAAGATGAGTCCGCTCCGTCAGAATGAAGGACCCATGGAACAACATAATCCTGCTAGTCATAGGTGCCCAGTAAGCCAATCACGTGAGTGATGGCACATGTGACTTGATACAGAATCTTTTTGCTTATTATATTTTGGTGTATATCACTTTATAACTATTGCATAAATGCATATATATATTGTGATGTCCTTGGATTTGTGCAATGGGAATCGGATCGTGATGAGATCACGATAATAAGATCGATTCACCTTTAAACACATATCCTAAATAATCCCGGTCATAGGTTACTCGAGAGGGACATCGTGATAACCGGATATACTGGTGTGCTGTATACCCGTCCATATGATGGATGCAGCTGGTCTCATAGCTGCTAGTGTAGGGACACTAGGGATACAGTACAGGTGCTCATTGGAGAATGAGTTCACTAATTGATCCGCTTACGGAATGCTGGATGGTTGATGATGCCTTATTGTCAGACAGCGATTCCGTAGTCCTAGTGGAGTATCTGGTCCTTAGACTTGAGACACCAAGGATGTCCTGTATGAGTGCTCCACTCTTTGATACCAGACTTATAGGTTTGGCTGTCCCAGATCTAGTATAGCTGGTCATTGGGAGTGGTAGTCGACCTTACGAGGGCTATTGAGTGTCGACAGAGGATCATCCACTCTCGGCGTCATGAGAGGAATATCCCATGTGTTCTTGCTCAGACAAATCCCTGGCCAGGGTCATTCGAGTTGAGAGAGAAAGGATTCTCCGGGAGAATCCGATTAGAGCGAGACTTGAGTAGAAACCGTATGGGTCTGACAACACCATGCTCGATATACGGTCTCTGGGATATTAGATGGATGAGGGACTATAGGTACATGGTAACTGAGGACAGACAGGTCCAATGGATTGGATTCCCCTGTATCTTCTAGGGACTACGGCGTAGTGGCCTAGTACGTCCGTAGTCGATGAGTCAAGTGAATTATTACAGAGATAATAATTCACTGAGTTAGAAGGAGTTCTGACAGGTATGACTCACGGCCAGCTCGATATTGGGCCTAGAGGGTCACACACATATGGTAGGCATTGCGATGAGTAGAGGTTCGGATGTGAGATATCCGACGGAGCCCTTGTCTTATTGGATGCAGATCCAATACCCACTAGGGAAGGACTCATTAGGGTTTGACACGGGATCTCTATAAATAGGAGGGATTCACAGCCTCATAGGCTAGAGTCTTTGCTTGCCTTTCCTATTCTCCTCTTCCTCTCCACCTTAGAGCAGGCCTGGAGTTTTGAGGAGCGTCGTCGCAACCCTGCTATGTGGATCACCACTAGAGAGGAGGACGTTTGACCTCCTTCACCCTCTCCTAAGGATCTGCAAGGAAACAGGGATATACGATCTCCCTAGGTAACACAATCTCTATACGTAGTTTTGTGTTTTGCGGATTTTTTGCACACCAATCTTCGCACGACGACGAACATCTTTTTGGGAATCGGGGATTTTTGTTTTCTTGTTCTTCCGCTGCGCATATGATGTCGCCCCCCATGATTTCCCAACAAATCCTACTCTTGCCTCTACAAGAGTTCATGTCCTTGACCTCTGTCTAAGGAAAGCACTGTGCCTCTGCTCCACGTTCCAACTTCTATGCTGGCTCCCTTCATGCGGCTTGAGTACTTCGCCAAGTTACACCCAAGTTGCTCCGCTCCTCGTTTTCACATTGAGTTGATGGTGGCCCTCGCGCCCACCATTCCACGGGTCAGCCCTCCCTTGAGTCCGATCTCCACATCGACTCCAAGTGTGCCTTCATTTAAGTTGCTTTGGGTCGCTCCCCCACTTGATCTCGCAATGCATCCACCAATGCACTCTCTCAAGCGAGATCATACGACGACTCCTCGTCGCTTGCTCAGTCCATCGAGCTTCATGGAGTTGTTGTTTGTTGAGGTACTCCTCCTCAACATGTGAGGTCCGTCTCACATGATTCTCCCTCTGGAGAGCCGGGACTTATCCCTCCTGGATAACTGTCCCATGGGAGCAACATCTCTCTTCGTTTCGGAGACCACCATCCCCTTGGACTACTTTGATCTGCTGAACAAACTGTGCATTGTTCTGCCTCCTGCAAACGCACTTGCTAGATTGCGACTCCACATCAATACAGCCCCCGCTGCACCCCTCAAGGCCTAGCAACATGCTGAACTCATTGCACACTTCAGCCTCCTACGGACGTATCCTTCACATGCCGAAGAGAAAGTTTCAATGCTCCATGGCGCCGAGTTTCGGTTACCTTGGGATGGCCACGAACATTCCATCGTCCGCATACAAGCCCATACATGAGTACCGAATTCTTTGAGTTAGCAATTCCCCTCACCTCTATGAGCTTTGCACAACTCTTTCGATCGCAGAGCAACTCATTCCACCTTGGATGGTCTCATCTTTTACTAAGTGCCTCGCTCACCTTGAGCACCATCAAGTATGGTTGTCAACGTTGAGCCGTAGCTCAAACTTAGCCATCCCAACCTTTGTGCGCTCCACATTTTTCTAAGCTTGCCTGTTCTCGTGGTGCCTCTTGCGCGAAGGGTTGGCCATTCCTCTGAATGCCAATGTCAGATACCCGCTCCTCTGAGCGACTCCTTTTCCCTACATCTCCATGCCCGTTTTCCCCCAAACGATCGCGCGTGTGCTGACTACCCTCAACGCAGCCCCGCTAGGTCCCCCACGTTTGCATGCTAAGTGTTTCTATGAGTGCTTGTCCCGCTCTGATACCATCTGTCACGGACTTAGCTGGTTTTGCCTAAGTCGTGCGGCACCCTTGCGTGTCCGTCCGCAAAGGTCAGCCTCCCCGAAGCCTATCATTGACCCTTAGGACCACCAAAAGAGAGAACGGGTTAGAGAGAACGCCTCAATCGGGATCCACAAGCAAACATCTCCGAAAAACACTTCATAGACAATGCAAATTACAAACAGACTTTACAAGCTCTGAACAGTGGCACAACAAAGGGTAAAATGGTCCATTACAGACCGAAAATCTCTCGCACGTGTCCACATGACACAACCTTTATTTACAAGCCTAAAGAGGCCACCAACCCAACTAAAATGGGACTATTAAGCCTTCGGCTGCCCCTCTATATGCTGTACAAGGCATGAACATGCCAAAAGACACGGACATACATGAGCATTACATCAAACATCTTGTTTAGAAGTTTGTCCGTGACAAAACGGTGGAACCGCCTAAGCTCAATCTCCAAGCTCTGCCAAGCAGTGCAACCGCCCTAGTCAGGCGGTGGCACCGCCTGGGCTCAGTCTCCTAGCGAGATTGGGCGGTGCAACCGCCAGACCCCGGAAATTCAGGAGGTGACATTTTTTAGCTCAAAATTCAAACCAGTTTGGGGCCTATATATGCCCCACCCTTTCCTGCATGAAAGGGCACCAAAAGCTTGATCTTACTATATGATTTTAGAGCTCAAAAGTGTTGTAAAGGCTAGAAGTTCTCCTCCCTCTTGTCTTCCAAGTTTTGAACTTTCAAGAGAGGAGAGAAATTATGTAAGGGTTGTCTCCTAAGCCTGTCAAAAGGAGTGAAACTGTAAAAAGGTGATTGGCCTTCGCCTATTGAAGGAAGGCCTCTAGTGGACGTCGGTGACCTCATCGGAGGAGGAAGCCAAAAGTGGATGTAGGTCAAGATTGACCGAACTACTCTAAATCTCGGTTTGCATTTACTTTGAGCATCTTATCTTTACTGCAAACCTCCTCAGTAACTTACTGCCTTCTGCACATTTACAAACGTGTTTCATAGTTAAGTATTTTCTGAATCGACGTTAAGACGGAAATCGGTTTTATCGTACATACATCATATTTTAGTTTACGCTTACATTCTGATTTCCATCATAACTACAAACTGCCTTTGTATCTTTGCTTTAACTGCATCTCGCTTGATCACAAGTTAAAGTGATTTACGAATCGGCTTTCTTACCAAAATCGCTTTTATCGTACGAATGCAGTTTTAATCGTCGAAAGGTTTCCGTTGCACTAATTCACCCCCCCCCCCCCCTCTTAGTGCTCTTGATCCTAACAATTGGTATTAAAGCCCAGTATTTCTCATTTCGGATTTACATCCGAGAGAAATGGCTCTTCATGGCTTTCAAGAGGGCTTATCGGTTGTTCGTCCACCGTTGTTTAACAGATTGGACTACACTTATTGGAAAACTCGAATGAGAGTTTTCTTGATTTCTATGAATTTAGATTTATGGAATATTGTTGAAAACGATTTTCAACTTCCCTCTAAACCGATGAACGAATGGTCGGATTTGGAGAAGAAGTATTTTTCTTTAAACACAAAGGCTATGAATGCCTTATTTTGTGCTTTGAACAAAAATGAGTTCAATTGGATTTCTACGTGTGAAACGACTTTTGATATTTGGTGCACTCTTGAAATCACACACGAAGGCATAAGTAGTGTAAAAGGTTCTAAAGTAAATTTTTTAATGCATGATTTCGAGCTTTTTTGAATAAAGCCGAGCGAAACCATTATTGACATGTACACCCATTTTACGGATGTCGTCAACGGTTTAAAAGCTCTTGACAAATGTTTCTCGAATTTTAAACTTGTTAGTAAAGTTTTACGATCATTTTCTAAAGCTTGGGAATCAAAAGTAACGGCAATACAAGAAACAAAAGATTTAAATATTTTTTCACTTGAAGAATTAATTGGTTCGTTGATGACATATGAAATGGTGCACAATGCACATGATGAACAAAACAACCTTCCAAAGAACAGGAAGGATTTGGGACATAGAACATTTGAAGACCACTCAAGCATAAGCTCAAGTGATGGTGAACAAGAATTACAAATGAAATCTAAAAAGCTCATAAAATAAAAATTAAAAAGCAAAAAGAATGGAACTACTTGCTTTGAACATAAGAAAAAAAATACAACTTGGGATGAATCGAGCTCCTCCAAAGACGAGGAGAAAATCAAGAAAGGCAATGTGGCAAACTACGCCCTAATGACATTCAACGATGAGGTAATCGAAACCCCCTTAATTTATTTTGAAATTACTTGATGTTTTTCATGATGCATTTTCTTTTTTAGAATAATTATTTTTCTTGAAAATTACCTATGAAAAAAAAATTGAAAATGCAAGAATATGATCATGCTCGTAATTTTAAAAATAATAATGAAAATTACATGTTTTATGTTAATGGAATAAAATGTTAGATTTAAATCTAATGATTATATGTATGTTTTTCTTAAGAAGAAAAAATGTGTATCTTGATTATTTCTGATCTTGATGTCTTAATGAAAGTATTAAGAAGTTTAATATCATGTTATATGTGGTTAAGAAGTAATAATATGTATCATGTTGATTTCCATTGTTATTTCTCAATTTTGATTAAATAAAATCATGTTTGAAGAAATACATAATGATGTAATATTAAATATTTTGATACCATGAATGATAATTTTATGCATGAGATTTTAAGTTATATATGATGATAAGCATGTGTTATTTTCATGACTGTATTTGAAAAACATATGGCAAAACCATGTCCGAATGCATGAAAGTGTTAAATTTTATTTTCGGATTTTCTTGATCCTAACAATTCATTTTTGAAAATCTATTGATCTTGATTTGATGATTTAAAGGAGCTTTATCTTGATCTTTCGAAATTTATAAATTAAGATTTCTTATGCTTAAATCAAGATTTTACATGCATGAATTAATATCTTGTTCTCTTACAAAATTAAATGAATTCTATCGTTTTCATGATCTCCTAAGAATTCTTTATGTTATTTATTTAAGAGGAGATTTGTTAAAATGAATCACGGTTTCTTTTGATTTTTTGAAATTATAACTTGAGTATTCATTTTATAAATCAAGATTGTTTATATGTTCTCTCATGACATCTTTTAAAGCTTATGACTCGAATTTTGTTATGTAAAATTTTTTAAATGAATGAAATACATCTCATCACTTAATAATTCTTCTTGATATTCCTTATGTGATGATATGAATACATGAAATATTCATTAATTTGTTTTGATGTATACAAATAAGAAGTTTCGATCATGCATGGTAGGATGTAATTTGATAAAATTGGTACCATCATGATGTGAAATAAATGATGATTTGGAATCATATATTAATAATGATTTTATATTTTATGATTTGGTATGATGCATGCAATGATGAAATATTCATGAATTTGAAATGATGCATGCAATACTTATGACAATGATGTACATGATGTATTGCATATGATGTGTATCATGAATGCTTTAAATGATGAATGTTTGGTATCATGATCAACATGTTGATAAATGCTAAAAATTTTAATGTTTGAGTATCATGTATGATATGCTCATTAATGATGATTGATTTATTTTTCGGTATCGTGCATGAAAAATAAGGTTTTTGAAATTATGTATGTTTTAATTTGAATATATAATGATGCACAAATAAGATTAATACTTACCTTTGTCATAATCTAAAAATGATATAAGGGTCTTCCCTTCTTTTTGACAATGACAAAGGGAGAGCAAGAATTTCTAGCGTGAACATCATGAAAAGAGGCAAATTAGCTAGTTTGCACAATTCAAGATGAAAGCAAAAATTGCACTTCTCAAAAGAGAAGAAATTGCTATCTTGAACATCACCGATAATTGCTAGTTTGAAATCTCAAGAAGAAGCAAAACATGCTAACATGCACATCTAGCAAACTTGCATATTTCAAGAAACAAGAGTTGCTTTCTTGAACATCTCTAAATTGCTAGCTTGCATGTTCTAAAATGTTGTAACGTTGCTAGCTTGCAAGATGTAGAGCTTGCTATCTTGAATATCTTAAGAAACAAAAATTACAAAAGTGCTATCTTGCCTATCTCAAGAAGCAAAACATGCTAACTTGTGCATCTAGCAAAGTTGACAAAATTTACATATTTCAAGAAGCAAGAGTTTCCTTCTTGAACATCTCTAATTTGCTAGCTTGCATGATGTAGAAGTTGCTATCTCAAAAGAAGCAAAAGTGCTATCTTGTAAAACTTGCATATCTAAACCTTGATAGCTTGAATGTTCTAAGCATGATGTAACACTTGCTAAATTTTCTAGCTTCAAAACTGCATGATGATAAAACCTGATATTGTGTTTTTCATGCAATAAGTTGAATTAATATTACAAACACATTAGAGTTGGAACTTCTCCTTTTCGTTGATGACAAAGGGGGAGAAGTATGATGTTATGCATAAGTTAATAAGTTCATGATGACGTGTTGCAAGTATTCATGATGAATATTGCAATGACTTGAATTCAGTTTGAATTCAAGGTTCTATCATTATGGCATATTGATAGAGGGAATTTGTTTAAACTCCGGGAGTTAAGGTTAACTCCGTCATCAAGTGGTTGTCATCATCAAAAAGGGGGAGATTGTTTAATCTCATATTTTGATAATGAAACCACTTGATATATGTTTATGATTTAATCTGCGTTTTGAGTGATGCAGGATGCTTCGATCAGGATGAGACAATTAAAGCAGGAAAAATCATGTTGTGCCGGAGGAACATGTCAGAAGATTGGATGTCGGGCCGATGGATTGGTCGACGTATCGACAGAAGGCTTCGGGCCGTGGACTCGGGCATCGGGCCAAGAAGAGCAGTTATTGTGCCAAGGATATCGGAGTTGCGGAGTTAACTGGCCGATTGGGCAATAGGCCGCAGGAGAGGACGATGTGCCGAATAATCGGACAAAGAATCGAGGGACAAATGACATGTCGGACAACTTGGTTAATTGCTTAGGATTAATTATCTCGATCGAAGTTTTATTTTACATGTGTAGGATTAACTACGATGGAAGTAAGACATGCAGTAGGAGTTGCACCGGAGTCAAGACTATGATCACGTTGGGAGTTCGAGAGTTCGACGGAAGTCCGGACGGTCGTCGGAGGTTCTACGGGAACAAATCCGAGAAGTCTAGGAGCTTGCCAAAGAAGCTCGTCGGAACTCGCCAAGTGGATCGTCGCAAGTCCAGGAGTTTGCCAAAAGTCCATTGGAGCATCGCCAATGGTTCATCGGATGTTCGCCGGAAGTTCACTAGAAGCTCGCTAGAATAAGCGATTGATGCACCGGAGCAAGTTGCAATAAATGTCTTAAGAAATATCATAGTTAGCATGTAGATTAAGTTAGGAATAGGAGGTGATCCCATTAACTTAATCTAGGGGCAATTGGGCCCTTGATAGACCCAAATTGGGCCGAATGGATTAGCCCATTCAGACCCAGATTTCTTGGCCAACGGTGGCACCGCCCAAGGCTCAGTCTCCGAGCTAGGTTGGGCGGTGCAACCGCCCCTGACAAGCGGTGGAACCGCCTGAGCTTGGTCTCCGAGCTCTACCAAGCGATGCAACCGCCTCAATCAGGCGGTGGCACCGCCTGGGCTCAGTCTTCGAGAGAGACTGGGCAGTGCAACTGCCCCTGTCAGGCGGTGGCACTGCCCAGAGGCTCAGTCTCTGAGCTCTGCCAGGCGGTGCAACGGCCCCAATCAGGCGGTGCAACCGCCAGACCCTGGAAATCCAAGAGGTGACATTTTTTAGCTCCAAATTCAAACCCGTTTGGGGCCTATATATACCCCACCCTTTCCTGCATGAAAGGGCACCGAAAGCTTGATCTTACTCTATGATTTTAGAGCTCAAAAGTGTTGTAAAGGCTAGAAGTTCTCCTCCTTCTTTTCTTCCATGTTTTGAGCTTTCAAGAGAGGAGAGAAATTTTGTAAGGGTTATCTCCTAAGCCCGTCAAAAGAAGTGAAACTGTAAAAGGGTGGTTGGCCTTTGCCTATTGAAGGAAGGCCTCTAGTGGACATCGGTGACCTCATCGGAGGAGGAAGCCAAAAGTTAATGTAGGTCAAGATTGACCGAACCACTCTAAATCTTGGTTTGCATTTAGTTTGAGCATCTTATCTTTACTGCAAACCTCCTCAATAGCTTACTACCTTATGCTCATTTATGAACGTGTTTCATAGTTAAGTATTTTCTGAATCGGCGTTAAGACGAAAATCGATTTTAACGTACGAACATCATATTTCAGTTTTGCGCTTACATTTTGATTTCCATCATAACTGCAAACTGGCTTTATATCTTTGCTTTAACTGCATCTTGCTTGATCACAAGTTAAAGTGATTTACGAATCGACTTTCTTACCAAAATCGCTTTTATCGTACGAATGCAGTTTTAATCGTCGAAAGTTTTCCGCTGCACTAATTCACCCCCCCCCCCCCCCCTCTTAGTGCTCTTGATCCTAACACCTTTGACTTCACCTAGACGTGGGTGGATGGAGCTCCCAGACGTGGGGGACTTCTGTCTGGTGATCATTCAGAAATGGATGAATCACATTATGTCTGTGGTCCCATTGCACCTTATATGTGTTTGATATGATATCCAGAGCTTTGGTTATGTGTTTCTATATATGCTATGGATAAGAATGATATGAATGTAACGTCAAATTCGACGTTTGCACTTCTGTTTCGTATTAGTTCTTCGATGTGCTCTGAAATGGTTTATATGTCATTGATATACTTTGAAATATTTCATATACTATCGATATGTTCCGAAATATTTCATTTGTTATTGATATGCTTTGAAACATTTCATACGTCGTTGATATGCTCTGAAATATGTCATCTGCCATTGTATGCTCCAAAATGGTTCATATGTCATTGATATGCTTTGAAATATTTCGTATACCATCGATATGTTCCGAAATGTTTCATTTGTTATTGATATGCTCTGAAACATTTCATACGCCATTGATATGCTCCAAAATGTTTCATCTGCTATTGTTATACTCCAAAATGTTTCATATGCCATTGATATGCTTTGGAACATCTCATACGCTATTGATATGCTCCAATTACTCTGTACTCCATTTGTTATGAACCAAATATGTTTTGATTGAAATGACATTTACGATTTTGTATCTAATGAGATGATATCCTTGAATCTCTTTTTTTCTGCCTTGCATTGTGATACCTTATTTGTTTGAAACTATCCTTTTTCATTCTGGATATGTTTTGTCACTTGTTGAGCTATTTTTAGCTCACTCCATTGTTATCAATCTTTCAGGTCAACTTGTCACTCTCTGAGATATTTGTATTAGGCTGAGGTAGTGGAGAGTTATTCAGAATTGTGGGCAAGTCTTGTTGGTTGTTATGTTAATGTTGAATAAGTATATTTTGTATGTAATAAAAATGTTGTTGATGAACCTGAATGAATATATCGTGTAAAAGTGTTAGAAGATCTCTCTTATTTGGAATTTCGGAATGTTAAGTTTAGTCTACAATGATATGGACTAGTGATAAATGATTGGAGTTCTGATTGTATAAATTGCTTTACTTGTGGAATTATAAGTGTTGTAAATGTTTTGTTAAATTGACTTGAGTTTCTATTAATGTGAATTATCTAGTGATGTGATATATGATTATAAATTACATAGGTTTTATGGTTGTGAATTTGACTAAATGTTTCTCAATGTCATCAAATTTTAGTTTGGATCCTGGATTGATTTGTGATGAAAAATTTTAATATTATCGATTTGAGGGGGTGTGACAGGTCAGCCCTCCATTGAGTCTGATCTCTATATCGACTCCAAGTGTGCCTTCATTTGTGTTGCTTTGGGTAGCTCCCCCACTTGATCTTGCAATACATCCACCAATGCATTCTCTCAAGTGAGATCATGCGACGGCTCCTCGCCACTCGTTCAGTCCATTGAGCTTCGTGGAGTTGTTGTTTTTTGAGATACTCCTCCTCAACATGTGTGGTATGTTGCACATGATTCTCCTTCTAGAGAGCCGAGACTTATCCCTCTTGGATATCTTTCCCATTGGAGCAACATCTCTCTTCGTTTCCTTCTCTTTGAAAGTTTCGAAGACCACCATCCCCTTGGACTTCTCTGATTTGCTGAACAAACTATGCATTGTTCTGCCTCCTGCAAATGCACTTGCTAGATTGCGACTCCACGTCAATACAGCCCCCGTTGCACCACTCAAGGTCTAGCAACATGCTGAACTCGCTGCACATTTCAGCCTCCTATGGATGTATCCTTCTCATGTCGAAGAGAAAGTTTCAATGCTCTATGGCACCGAGTTTCGATCACCTTGGGATGGCCACGAACATTCCATCGTCCACATACAAGCCCTTGCATGAGTACCGAATTCTTCGAGTTAGCAATTCCCCTCACCTTTGTGAGCTTTGCATAACTCTTTCGGTCACTGAGCAACTCATTCCATCTTGCACAGTCTCATCTTTTACCAAGCACCTTACTTTTCTTAAGCATCATCAAGTATAATTGTCAATGTTGAGCCGTAACTCGAACTCAACCATCCCAACCTTTGTGCGCTACGCATTCTTCTAAGCTTGCTTGTTCTCTTGGTGCTTCTTGCATTAAGGGTTAGCCATTCCTCTGAATACCAATCTCAGATGCCCGCTCCTCCGAGTAACTCCTTTTCTCTACATCTCCATGTCTATTTTTCCCAAACAATCACGCGTGTTGATTGCCCTCAACGCAACCCCGCTAGGTCCCCCACGTTTGCATGCCAAGTGTTTCTATGAGTGCTTGTCCCACTCTGATACCATCTGTCATAGCCTTAGCTGGTTTGCCTAAGTCATGCGGCACCATTGCGTGTCTGTCCGCAAAGGTCAGCCTTCCCGAAACCTCCCATGGTCCCTTAGGACCTACAAAAGAGAAAACGAGTTAGAGAAAGCGCCATACTCGGGATCCACAAGTAAACATTTCCGAAAATACTTCATAGTCAATGTAAATTACAAACAGACTTTACAAGCTCTGAATAGTTGCATAACAAAGGATCAAAATGGTCCACTATAGACCGAATATCTGTCACAAGTGTCCACATGACACAACCTTTATTTACAAGCCTAAAACGACGATCAAACTCAACTAAAATGGGGTTGTTAAGTCTTTGACCGTCCCTTTACATGTTATGCAAAGCATGAACAAACCAAAGGACATGAACATACATAAGCATTAAATTGAACAACCTATTTAGAATTTTTTCCGTGACAGAACATCCAGACCTCCGACAAACTTTCGAACTGCCAACGAAATCTCATTCTTGACTCCGGGATTTAATTTTGCTTTATTCCTTACTATTGTAGTTAATCCTACATACTTAAAACCTACTTCGATCTAGATAATTATTATAAAGCTTGAATCAAAGTTGTCCGACATGTCATTGGTTTATTGACGCTTCGTCCGATTATTCGGCATATCATCCTCTCTTGCGGCCTATTGCCTAATCAATTAGTTGACTTTTGTAACTCCGATTTCCTTAGTGCAATTTTCCCTCTTCTTGGCCTGATGCCCGAACCCATGGCCCGAAGCCTTCTGTCGATACGTTGACCGATCCTTTAGCTCGACGTCCAATCTTCTAACATGTTTTTCTCTAGCCCAACATGATTCTTCCTGCTTTAATTGTCTCTCCTTGATCGAAGCTTCTTGCGTCACTCAAAATGCAGATCAAATCATAAATAATATCAATTGGTCTCATCATCAAAATCCGAGATTCAACAGAGGGAACCAATGGTTCATAGGCTAGAGTCTCTTTGGGTTGTCTCTCCTATTTTCCTCTCATTCTCCTCCTCAGACAGCAGGCCTAAAGTTTTGAGGAGCATTATCGTAGCCCTGCTGTGTGGATTACCATTAGAGAGGATGACGCTTGACCTCCTTCACCATCTTCTAGAGATCTGTAGGGATTAAGGGATATACGATCTCCCTAGGTAACACAATCTATCTCACACGTGGCCTTTAAGTTTTATGAATTTTGCGCACCAATCTTCGTACAACGACAAACACATCTTTGAAAAATTTGGGGAATTTATTTTTTGTTCTTCTGCTACGCATGTGATGTTACCCCTAAGATTTCCCTACATAGGGTGGTTCTACCACTTGGTAGCATTAACTATCGACGGTACCACCGCCCAGACTCCTTGGGAGGTGAAGCCACGGGCAGTTCCACCACCAGCGCTAGCGGTGCCACCGCCGGCTCTGGCGGTGCCATCGCTTGATGTGGCACCATGTCACTAAATGGGCCATCCATCTGTCCCAGATCAGCCCTGATTCGAGCCCAGTTGGCCCTTAATTGAGTTAGTAGGATTTCTCCCAAAACTAACTCAAATTGAAACCTTAACTATAATAATTAAGGCTAAACAATTACAATGCAAGCAATCCTAGTTGTCCAACACGTCAATTGTTCATCCGAACTCCCGATGAAACTTCTGGCACCCTCCTGGGGATCTTCCGGTGAGCTTTTAATGAACTCTCGGTGAGCTTCTGATGTATCGTCCGAACCTTTGGCGTATCCCCTGATTCTTCCGGCCCGATGCCCAATCTTTGACTTCGACCCAACATTCTTCTAGCTTGATTATTTTTTAATTATTTTACCTTTTTACAATCGTAGTTAGTCTTGCATCACTTTTCTCAACACATGGATTAGATTATTAATTCATCAATTAATTTCATCATCGAAATCCGAGATTCAATAGTCTATTAGGACTCTCCTAGCTAGAGTCCTAATTAAGTTTCATTGAAAGCGACATTCATGTAAAACCTACCTAGCCGACCCTTATTAAAGAGGTGAAGATGCCGGCTAAGGTTAGGATTAGTTTCGAGGTTGCTTCTTAAATAAACAATAGGAGTTGGTTAGAAGTAGGAGTCTTGAGTATGAGTCCTATTACGAGTTGAGGTTTAGAAGCCCTATAAATAGTCATGGATTCATCCTTTTTTCTCAAGGAATAGATGAATCTTTTTAGCAGCCTTTGAATAGCAACTTGGAGGAAGGAACCCCTATAGAGTTCTAAGGAGGTCGATCCCCTAAAGATATCAACCCCAAGCTTAGAATTCACTAGGGTTCTATCACTTGGTATCAGAGTAGCATTCTTGGCGTCTCGCTACCCTTCTATAGCCATCCATCAGCCCTCCATAGCTGCCTAAAGTAATTCCCACAATTGCTTAAAAGATCATCACCGAATTCCGCCGTCATCTCCACCATCGCGGATCATCCTTTGATCTCCCCGTGAATTGCAACAGGTTCTAGTTTACCTTACTACTACTATAATTTAGTTATCCTTAATCAAAAATCCAAAAAAAAATTGTTTCTATATTGCTGCATAAACTTTTTGTCGCAAAGTTTTTATCTCTACGATGAAAGATGCACTACAGAATTCCAACTGCATAGCATAGTTTGTTTGATTTTGCTACTGCATTTTTTCTGTCCAAATCTCTACAAAATTTTTACGATAGCTTTGAAACTTCCTAAAAATGGATTTTCCTTTAGTTTCGTTAAAAAATTCTCAATATAAACTACTGACCTTTCACATCCAAACTGCTACACTTTAGACGTAAAAATCTACTGTAGTACTTTTCTGTGATCCTCAATTTTTCCAAACCTTCCACCACCCCATGCCATTAACCCATCAATAAAAAAAAGATAGGGACATGTCTTATCTATAGGCATATGCTATGGCTTCTAAAGATCCAATTGATGCCAAATTTGAAGCATTGGAATCTCGGATTGAATCGCGGCTTGAATCACGCTAGGAGGACAAATTGTGCGCTTTGTTTGCAAAATTCAGAATTGGACAACCACCGAGTCCAACCAAATTTCAGTAAGGAGAGAGTTTAGAGAGGCCTCTAGAGAAGTAGGTATAGCCCTCGGACATGCTTTAGCCATGCATGAGGGTGGACTTCCCGCGATGGGAAGGACACCTGACGGGGTGGATTTTACGCGCCGAACGTTACTTTAGCTACTACCGAATGTCGGATGATGCTATGGTGGAAATTGCTGTCATCCACCTTGAAGGAGATTCTATTCAATGGTACAATTAGCTAGAATATAATCATGAGGCTCCGACATAGAATCAATTTAAGAACACAGTGCTGAATCATTTCGGACCTACGGAGTATGAAAATATCGATGGCCAACTTGCAAAGATTCAACAAATCTCTACGATTCAAGAGTACCAAACCAAGTTTGAGAAGCTATCCTACCTTGCTCGTGATTGGACTGACTATCAATTGTTAGAAACATTCATTGAAGGACTCAAGCCAGAGATAAAAGGGGAGGTTAAGGTGTGGCAGCCATGTACCGTGACAGCTGTGATTTCTTTTGCCTGAATACAAGAAGAATGGCTCAACCAAGATGTTTGGAGGATGAAAACCTCTCCTAGGACCACGACATATAAACCTCCTTCTACTCCTAGCTGTCCTTCGCTACTAAAAAAATTGACAAGAGAAGAACTACGTGATCGATCAGTAAAGGGTCTTTGTTGGCATTGTGATGAGCCGTGGAACCGTGATCATTGTAGCAAAAGAGGCTACCTCCTACTGATTGAACCTCTAGAAGACATGGAGGAGGAAACCCAGGAGTATGAGGAAGAGGTTGCGGATGAAGAATAGTAGCCGGTTGATATTACAATGCATGCCCTTGCCGGTTACGTGAACCCGCAAATGATGAAAGTGGGAGGACTTCTAAAGCAACAACCTATCACTATTCTTATTGACACTTGGAGCACTAATAATTTTATGAACAATAAGGTTGCTGTTCGGATGGCCTTGCCTATCGAGAATTGTAGCAGGTTTGATGTTAAGGTCGCCGACGGATGAATTTTGAAGTGTGATCATAGGTGCCCGCAAGTGAAACTGTTGCTACAGGACCAAGAGATAATTACATATTTCTTCCTCCTCCCTTTTGATGATTATGAGGCTGTGCTCAACATCAAATGGCTGATGATATTAGGTGATGTTTCCTGAATTTTTGTAAAACTAATTATGAAATTTTACAGTAAGGGAAAACAAATAATACTACACGGGAAACGTGGGGGCGACGTAACAACAATTTGCACACAACGAATGGAGAAGGTTTTACATAAAGCATGTAGCGGCTTTTTAGTACAACTTGAGCAGCAAACTAAGGGAGAGCTAACAGAATTAGAAGATCCAAACCTACTTCCTATTGAATCTCATATTTTGATGATGAAACCAATTGATGAGTGTTTATGATTTAATCTACATTTTGAGTGACGCAGGATGCTTCGATCAGGATGAGACAATTAAAGCAGGAAGAAGCATGTAGCGAATCGGTCGATGTATCGATAGAAGGCTTCGGGCCATGGATTCAGGCATCGAACCAAGAAGAGTATATATTGCGCCAAGGATATCGGAGTTACGGAGTCAATTGGCCGATTGGGCAATAGGCCGCAAGAGAGGACGATGCGCTAAAGAATCGGACGAAGCGTCGAGGGACCAATGACATGCCGGATAACATGATTCATGCTTAGTATTAATTGTCTAGATTGAAGTGTATTTTACACATGCAGGATTAACTACGATAGCAAGGCATGAAGCAAAATGAAGTCCCGGAGTCAAGGACGCGATTTCGTTGGGAGTTCGAGAGTTCGTTAGAAGTCCAAACGTTCGTCGGAAGTTCTATAGGAACCAGCCAAGAAGTCTCAGAGCTTGCTAGAGAATCTCATCGGAACTCACCAAGAAGATCGTTGTGAAGTCCAAGAGCTTACCAGGAGTCCGTTGGAACATTACCGAGAGATCGTCGGAAGTTCGCGCGGAAGATCGTCGGAAGAAACCAGGACCTATGGACTTGTTTAGCTTAAGTATGCCTTAGATTTCGTAGTTAGCACGTAATTGAGATTGGATTTGGGCCAACCCAATTATGGGCTAGTTCGGTCCATGTAAGGATTGTGTTGGGCCCAATGAAAGGTCCAAACAGTGACTCAAGAAGTGGCACCATCGTGGCACAATCTTCGAGACTATGTCAGGTGGTGGTACCGCCAGTCTGGGTGGTGGAACCACCCTTGGCAGTTTGGGCAGTGGTACCGCTCAATGGTAGGGAGCTAGGCGGTGGTACCGCCCAGTGCAGTGTCAGTGTCAGACTGACATTAGCGGTGGTACTGCCCAGCACAGGTGGTGGTACCGCCCGGACCTAGGAAACTTGGGATAAGATGTATTTAGGCTCCAAGTTTGAATTAACTTGAGGCCTATAAATATCCCTCTCATCCCTGGTTAAAATATACAAGCACAGAGAGTTTAAAAGTGAAGAAATGCTGTTGCAATCACTTTAGAAATATCCTCCTCTAAGTCTAAGTTTAGAATTCTATTTAGGAGGAGTGAGTGCTTGTAAGGGTTGTCTCCTAAACCCGGTAAAAGGAGAAGAGGGGTGTAAGAAGGAGGTTGATCTTCGCCTATTAAAAGAAGATTGATAGTGGATGTGGGTGGCCTCGACAAAAGAGGAATCAGTGAAGTAGATGTAGGTCACGACGACTGAACCACTCTAAAATATGGTTTACATTTCTTTGAGCAATTTACTTTAACTGCAAACCTCCTTACTTGCTCTTTACATCCACTACTCTCTTACGTATGCTTTCAAAGTTATTATTTTTACCAAATGATTTTTCGTCGGAAATAGATTTAATTGAAACAAAGTTTTAAACCAATGTTATTTTACCGCTGCACTAATTCACCCCCTCTTAGTGTCGACTCTGTTCCTAACAATTGGTATCAGAGCCTTGTTTTCTCATTTGGTTTAACACCTAAAGAGAAATGGCTCTTTTCGGCTTTCAAGAGGGTCACTCTCTCATTCATCCTCCCTTTTTCAATGGAACAGACTATACTTATTGGAAAAATTGAATGAGAGTTTTCTTGCTTTCATTGAATCTCAATTTATGGCACATAGTAGAATTTGGTTTTCAAAGGTCTTCTCTTCCAATGAACCATTGGAATGAATTAGAGAAGAAGATGTTTTCTCTAAATCTAAAGCTATGAATGCTCTATTTTGTGCCTTAGACAAAACGAATTCAATCGGGTTTCTTTGTGCAAAACAGTTTTTGATATTTGGCACATTCTCAACATCACACATGAAGGCACGAATAGAGTTAAAGAGTCTAAAGTCAATCTCTTATTGCGTGATTTTTGAACTTTTTCGAATGAAGCCTAGCAAAACCAGTGTTGATATGTACATCCATTTTATGGATGTTGTCAATGGTTTAAAAGTTCTTGGCAAATGTTTTTCGAATTTTGAACTTGTCAACAAAATTTTACGATCGCTTTCTAAGAATTGGGATTCGAAAATAACAGCTATATAAGAATAAAAAAATTTTAATACTTTTTTTATTGAAAAACTTATCGGGTCTCTAATGACCTATAAAATGACGTGCAATGCACGTGAAGGACTTGAGAACCACCTTCCAAAGAACAGGAAGGATTTCGGACATCGAACAAAAGAAAACCACTCGAGCATAAGCTCAAGTGATGGTGAACTTGAACTCATCACTATGAAATTTAAAAAGTTCATGAAACAAAAATTAAAGAACAAAAATAATGCAACTACTTGCTATGAACGCAAGAAGAGGGAAGAACTTTGGGATGAATCGAGCTCCTCTGAAGACGGGGAGAAAAATCAACAAAGGCGAGGTGGCAAACTACGCCTTAACGGTTTTCGACGATGAGGTAATCAAAATGCCCTTAATTTATTTCAAAATTACATAATGTCTTTTTAAGAGTTATTTTTAATTTAGGTTAATTGTATTTCTTGAAAATTGCATGTTTAATGAAAATGCAAAAATAAAATTGGATCATGCTTACCTTTCTAGTGATTTTAAAAATTACATGTTTTATGATAAACAAACAAAATAATTTTGATTAAAAATACCTTGTAAAATCATGCTTGATGAAATAATATAATGATGATTTGATATCATGCTTATTGAGTTTATATTTAGAAATTATGCATGATGATCTTTACGATTTTTACCGTAATGAAAGTTACTTTTTCGATTTTAAAAATGATGCATGTTTTGATTTGGCATAAATGAAAAAGACATGCTTAAATGAAATAATGTAAGTATTTTGCTTGATAATTTTATATTTAAATTATGCATGAGACTTTGAAGTTATTCATGATGAAATGTTGCTTTTTCAGTTTTCAACAAGATGGATTGTTTTCATACAAAAACTTGAGCATATTGATTTGAAATCATGTTTAATGGTTTTATAATTCGAAATTATGCATGATTAATCTTGCTATTTATGGATTATCGATTTTTTACTATAATGAAAGTGACTTATTGATCTTTGTCGTAATAAATCTTACACTTTCGTTTTAAACAATGATATATATATTTTCATTTGGTATAAAAAAAAGAGACAAAGGCATGCTTCTATGAAATAAATCATATGAATTGAAACAACTAAAAATATAAAAATATTTTTCTTGAAATTTTTTTTTCTCTATCTTATCAATTTTTCACTAAGAGATTGATAAAGTTGTTTATGTCATTTTGAATCTCTTGAAAGTGATTTTGATGATTTGAATGAGTTTCATCTAACCATAATTTTTATCTTGATTTCTCGGAATTATAACTTAAAAAATTCTTTTTATAAATCAAGATTATCTACTATGATTCTTTCTTTTTACTATTTGAGTTATTAAAAAAGAATCATAATATGTCTCTTGATATTCACAATTTATCTTCATTATTTATGCATCTCATCACCAAAATTCTCTTGATATTTTTTATGTGATGATATAAAATTATGCATGAAATACTCTTGATATTATTTTGATGCATACAAATGTGAAGTTATGATCATGGTAGGATGTAATGTAATTTGATTTTTTGATACCATCATGATTTGAAATATTTATGATTTGTATATCGAACGATATGATTGAATCATTATTGTAAAAGAAAAAAGAGATTGTTGGCTTGCACATTGCAAAAGAGAACAAAAAATTATATGCTAGCTTGAATGATAAACATGATATTATGTTTATAATGCAAATTTATTGTTCTCATAATATGAAAATTGATGTAAAGGGAAAAGAACTACACAATTGTATTCTTCCCCTCTTTTTGCCAATGACAAAGGGGGAGAAAGAGTTACTAATGTGCACATCTCAAAAAGAAAGATGCTAGCTTGCACAATTCAAGAATGAAGCAAAATTTGCTAACTTACGACAAAGAAAAGCAACAATTGCTAGTTTACACATCATAAAGAGAAGCAAAATGCTTGCTTATCTCAAAAGATGCAAAACTTTGCCAACTTTCATGTGTAAAATTTGCTAGCTCATAAATTGTAAGGAGAAAATCTTACAACTTGCACGTTACAAGAGAAAAGCAAACATGCTAAACTTGCACATCTCTAATTACTACTAGCTTGCATGATATAGAACTTGCTATCTTGAACATTTCAAAATTGCTAGCTTGCATGTTTTAAAATGTTGTAAAATTATTGCTAGCTTGCATGATGATAAAACTGAAGATGATGTTTATTATGCAACGATTTGAACTTGTATGTTTAAACACTTGATAGTGGTACTTCTCCTTTTTATTGATAACAAAGGAGGAGAAGTATGATGTTATGCATAAGTTTATGATAATATGTTGCTTGGATTTTTGAATCCAAGAGTTTCTATCAATATGGTATATTGATAGGGGGAGTTTGTTTAAACTCCGAGAGTTTAGTTAACTCTGTCATCAATTGGTTGTCGTCATAAAAAATGGAGAGATTGTTGAATCTCGAATTTTGATAATGAAACCAATTGATGAGTGTTTATGATTTAATATGTGTTTTGAGTGACGCAGGATGCTTCGATCATAATGAGACAATTAAAGCAGGAAGAATCATGTTGGGCCGGTGGAACATGTCAAACAATTGGACGTCGAGCCGGAGGATCGGTTGACATATCGACAGAAGGCTTCGGGCCATGGATTTGGGAATCGGACCAAGAAGAGCGGATATTACGCTAAGGATATCAAAGTTGCAGAGTCAACTGGCTGATTGGGCAAAAGAGGACGATGCGCTGAAGAATTGGACGAAGCATCGAGGGACCAATGACATGCCGGACAATATGATTCATGCTTAGTATTAATTGTCTAGATCGAAATATGTTTTACATGTGCAGGATTAACTACAATAGCAAGGCATGAAGTAAAATGAAGTCCCAAAGTCAAGGACGCGATTTCGTTGGGAGTTCGAGAGTTCGTCGGAAGTCCAGACATTCATCGAAAGTTTTATAGGAACCAGCCGAGAAGTCTCGGAGCTTGCTAGAGAAGCTCATCAGAACTCGCCAAGAAGATCGTCGTGAAGTCCAGGAGCTTGTCGGGAGTCCACTAGAACATTGTCGAGAGATCGTTGGAAGTTCGCCGAAAGATCATCGGAAGCTCGCCGGAAGAAACCAAGACCTAGGGATTTGTTTAACTTAAGTATGCCTTATATTTCGTAGTTAGCATGTAATTGGGATTGGATTTGGGCCAACCCAATTATGGGCGCCAGTTGGACCCATGTAAGGACTGTGTTGGGCCCAATGAAAGGTCCAAACAATGACCCAAGAAGTATCACCATCATGGCATAATCTTTTAGACTATGTTAGGTGGTGGTACCGCTAGTCTGGGCAGTGGAACCACCCTTAGTAGGGTGCTAGGCGGTGGTACCGCCCAATGGCAGGGAGCCAGGCGGTGGTATCGCCAGACTGACACTGGCGGTGGTACCATCCAGCACAGGTGGTGGTATCGCTCGGACCTAGGAAACCCGGGATGAGATGTTTTTAGGTGCCAAGTTTGAATCAACTAGAGTTTAAAAGTGAAGAAACGCTGTTGCAATTACTTGAGAAATCCCCTCCTCTAAGTCTAAGTTTAGAATTCCGTTTAGGAGGAGTGAGTGCTTGTAAGGGTTGTTTCCGAAACTCGGTAAAAGGAGAAGAGGGGTGTAAGAAGGAGGTTGATCTTCGCCTATTAAAGGAAGATCAATAGTGGATGTCGGTGGCCTCGACGGAAGAGGAATCGGCTAAGTGGATGTAGGTCACAACGACCGAACCACTCTAAAATCTGGTTTGCATTTCTTTGAGCAAATTACTTTAACTATAAACCTCCTTACTTGCTCTTTACATCCACTACTCTCTTACGTACGCTTTCAAAGTTATTATCTTTACGAAATGATTTTTCATAGGAAACAGATTTAATTGAAACGAAGTTTTAATCCGACGTTATTTTACCGCTGCACTAATTCACCCCCCCTCTTAGTGCCGACTATGTTCTTAACACTTCATTTGCTTGCTGAATTTTCATATATATTTGACAAACCGTGCAACCTACCTCCTACCTGTCGGCATAATCATTATATACCGATTCTTCCAAGAAATCCTCTAGCAAATACTCAGCCATATCAGTATCTACATCTCTAGAAGGATGAAATAGAAATGATTATAAAAGAGATACTTGAAACAGGAGTTATTCGGCCAAGTTACAACCCCTACTCTTCACCGGTACTCCTCGTACAAAAGAAGGATGGAACATGATGAATGTGCGTTGATTACCGAGCTCTCAACAATATAACCGTCAAGGACAAATACACTATTCAAGTAGTAGATGAATTACTTGATGAATTAAAGGGAGCACGAGTCTTCACAAAGCTGGACGTTCGATCCGGGTATCATCAAATACGAGTGTGTGAAGAAGACATACCGAAAACTACCTTTCGAACACACAACGACCACTACAAATTTTTAGTAATGCCCTTTGGTCAAACCAATGCTTCCTCCACCTTCTAGAGCCTTATGAATGATATTTTCTAGAATTATCTTAGTAACTTTCTACTAGTTTTCTTCGACAATATCCTTATTTACAGCCCTTCTTTTGAAAGTCATTTTCAGCACTTACGACTTGTTTTGATGATTTTGCGAGAACATCTTCTTTTTGTCAAAAAATTAAAGTGCAACTTTCTTCAATAGAAGGTGGAATATCTTGGACATATCATATCAGAAGAAGGTGTGGCGGTGGACCCCTCTAAAAATGAAGCAATGCAGAACTGGCCGACCCCAAGAAACATAAAATTGCTATGCGGCTTTCTCGGTTTAACAGGCTACTACCGCAAGTTCGTGAAAAACTATAGAAAGATCAGTTCACCCCTTACTTCCTTACTGAAAAAATATGCTTTCCAATGGTCAGACAAAGCCACCACCACCTTCGACGTACTTAAAGCCGCAATGACTATAACGCCTATACTAGCACTACCCGACTTTAGTAAGACTTTTGTTATTGAAGTCGATGCCTCCGGAGTCGAAATTGGTGTTATACTAATTCAAGATGGCCACCCCCTCGCTTATACCAATAAGGCATTATCCCCTTCCCATCTCAAGATGACTATTTACGATAAGGAGATGCTCGTGATTGTTCAAACGGTGACTAAATGGAGACCATACTTGATCGGACGACGCTTTCGAATCAAGATCTACTATAAAAGCCTAAAATATTTCTTGGAGCAAAAGATATCTTTCCCCAAGCAGCAAAAATGGGTAACAAAGCTTCTTGGATATGATTATGAAATAACTTATAAAAAGATGAAAGAGAATGTTGCTACAGATGCGCTTTCGTGGCTACCCGAGCAAGCTGAATTTTTAGCTATTTCACTTCCGACCAGCGACTTCCTTGAGGATGTTAAGAGGGAATGATAGGAAGATCCAAAAACCAGTAAGATCATAAAAAAATTAGAGGAAGTGTCAAGCTTTATGGCTCATTATAATTGGGACTCAAAATAATTGCGCTATAAGGGACTCATTGTGCTTGTGCCAAATTCTACTTGCATAAAAACCATCCTTCAAAAGATGCATTCCACACCTATGACCGGGCACTCCGAGTTCCTTAAAACCTATAAGATAATTAAGCAAAATTTTTATTGGGTAGGGATGAAAAATATTATTGCTAAATTTATGGCACAATGTGATGTATGTCAACGACATAAAAGCGAGACAATGGCAAGTCCCAGAAAGCTGCAACCTCTACCCATCCTGGACTCAATATGAACTGATATATCAATGGACTTCATCGAAAGGCCCTCATCACATGGAAAATTACATGGGATATCTTCCCCCGGGCAGCACTTTAGTGCCTACACTACTTCCCTCATCACAAAGCTTCTTGGATATCAGCCCAGAAGATATCTTCCCCTGAGCATCAATTTAGTGCCTACACTACTTCTAGTATTGCTCGAATCTTTATGGAGAATATTGTAAAATTTCATGGGATGCTGAGATCTATTATAAGTGATCGTGATAGGGTCTTCACGAGTAGATTTTGGATAGAGTTATTCTAGATGTAGGGTACTAAATTGAAAATGAGTACGATATATCACCCACAAACCGATGGCTAGACTGAAGTGGTGAATAGGTGCTTGGAGACATACCTCATATGCTTCACTAGTACCGACCAAAAGAGTGGACAAAGTGGCTTCCCTAGCCAAGTGGTGGTATAATACAACTTATCATTCATTCACAAAATGTACTCCCTATGAGGCTATGTATGACCGACCTCCCCCTATGATCCCAAAATATATGTTGGGCACCTTTAAAGTAGAACAAATAGACAGGGAACTACAGGACAAAGACAAAATGCTGAAGTTGCTAAAAGATAATCTCACTATAGCTCAAGCAAGGATGAAACAATAATATGATCAACACAAAGGCGAAAGAGAATTTTCAGCAGGAGATTGGGTCTTCCTATGGCTCTAACCATACAAGTAAACATCAATCTAGACCAAAGTATCTATGAAGATTTCACCTTGGTTCTATGGACCCTACCAAATTTTAGAGTGCATCGGAGCGATAGCATACAGATTGGACTTACCCGCCAACTCCCGAATCCATCCAATCTTCCATGTGTTGTGTTTAAAGCTCAAGCTAGGACAAAATGAGACAACCCAAAGCCATCTACCAAATATGACTACCCAAGGAGAACTCCAGATCCAACCGAGTGTCGTTATTGATCGACGGATCATGATTCGATGATGACGACACTGTTGAATCTCGTATTTTGATGATGAAACTACTTGATATATGTTTATGATTTAATCTGCGTTTTGAGTGACGCAGGATGCTTCGATCAGGATGAGACAATTAAAGCAGGAAAATCATGTTGTGCCGAAGGAACATGTCAGAAGATTGGACGTCGGGCCGGTGGATCGGTCGACGTATCGACAGAAGGCTTCGGGCCGTGGACTCGGGCATCGGGCCAAGAAGAGCGGGTATTGTGCCAAGGATATCGGAGTTGCGGAGTCAACTGGCCGATTGGGCAATAGGCTGCACGAGAGGACGATGCGCCGAAGAATCGGACGAAGCGTCGAGGGACCAATGACATGTCGGACAACTTGGTTAATTGCTTAGGATTATTTGTCTCGATCGAAGTTTTGATTTGTTGTGCAGGATTAACTACGATGAGATTAAGACAAGCAGCAAGAGTTGCGCCGGAGTCAAGATCATGATCACGTTGGGAGTTCGAGAGTTCGACGGAAGTTCGGACGGTCGTCGGAGGTTCAGAGAGAACAGATCCGAGAAGTCCAGAAGCTTGCCAAGCGAAGCTCGTCGGAACTCGCCAAGTGGATCGTCGCAAAGTCCAGGAGTATACCGGATGTCCGCAGGAGGATCACCGAGGGTTATCGGTTGATCGACGGAAGTTGGCCGGAAACTCGCCGGAAGAAGCGATTGACGCATCGGAGCAAGCTGCAGGAGTTGTCTTAGAGATAATCGTAGTTAGCATGATGATTAAGCATGAAAATGGGAGGTGATCCCATTAGCTTAATCTTGGGGCAATTGGGCCCCTGAAAAGATTCAAAGTGGGTCGAATGGAGTGAACCATTCGGACCCTGATTGCACCAGGAGGTGCAACCGCCCCAGCCAGGAGGTGCAACCGCCTGGGCTGTGGGGCTAGGAGGTGCAACCGCCCCAGCCAGGAGGTGCAACCGCCAGGGGTGCACGGCTGGGAGGTGCAACCGCCCCAGCCAGGAGGTGCAACCGCCAGGGTTGCAAGGCTGGGAGGTGCAACCGCTCCAGCCAGGAGGTTGCACCGCCAGAGCTCAAGTTCCGAGCTCTGCCAGGCGATGCAACCACCAAGCTCAGTCTTCGAGCTTTGGCAGTGTGGTGCATCAGCCTGAGCTCAGTCTCGAGCTTTGCCAGGTGATGCATTCACCAAGCTCAGTCTTCGAGCTATGGCAGAATGGTGCATCAGCTTGAGCTCAGTTTGGAGCTCTGCCAAGTGATGCAACCACCGAGCTCAGATTTCGAGCTCTGCCAGGTGATGCAACCACCAAGCTCAGTCTTCGAGCTCTGCCAGGTGATGCAACCATTGAGCTCAGTCTTCGAGCTCTGGCAGAGAAGAAGCAATCGGCAGAGCTCAGTCTTCGAGCTCTGCCAGGCGGTGCCACCTCTCCAGTTGAGAGGTGCAACCGCCTGATCCCAGAAATTCTGGGATTAGATCGATTTGATCGTTTTGAGCTCGAATTTTGAATTGGGTTGGGGCCTATAAATACCCCACCCATTCAGCACTGAAAAGACACAGACCTATACCGAAATTGTGATCTTTTCTGTGATTCTAAAGAGCTCAAAAGTGTTGTAAATCCTTGAGTCTCCTCCTTCTGTTCTTCAAGTTTTCAACTGTAAAGTGAGGAGAGAAAGGTCTGTAAAGGTTGTCTCCTAAGCCTGTCAAAAGGAGAGAAACTGTAAGAGGGAAGTTTGGCCTTCGCCCATTGAAGGAAGGCAGCTAGTTGACGTCGGCAACCTCATCGGTGGAGGAAGCCAAAAGTGGAGTAGGTCAAGGCTGACCGAACCACTCTAAATCTCTGGTTTGCGTTTAATTTCGAGCACTCTATCATTACTGCAAACCTCCCTCATCACTACTGCTCTCTGCGCTTTCACGAACAAGTTCTAAGTGCTGTTCTTCCAAATCTGCATTCAGACGTAAACTTGTATTTTCGTACATTACAGTTTACGTTTACGTTTGATTCTGCAGAACTGTTTTCCGCGCTTTTACGAACGAGCTTCCTTGCAGTTTACGCTTACATTTTAATCCTATTAATAACTGCAATCTGTCCTCTACGATTTTACGAACGAGTTTTAACATTTAGACGTAAAACTGCATTCGGACGTAAATCGGCTTTCTTCGCTCAATCATCAGATTTCAGTTTACGTTTACGTCTTGATTTCAACTGCATACTGCCTTCTGCGAATATACAAACGAGTTTCAAAGTTTAGACGCAAATCTGCGTTTAGACGTAAAACTGCGTTTAAACGTAAAACTGCGTTTAGACGTAAATCTGCGTTTAGACGTAAAACTACGTTCAGACGTAAAACTGCGTTTAAACGTAAAACTGCGTTTAAACGTAAATCTGCGTTTAGACGTAAAACTACGTTTAGACGTAAAACTGCGTTTAGACGCAAATCTGCGTTTAGACGTAAATCTGCATTTAGACGCAAAACTGCGCTTAGACGCAAAACTGCGCTTAGACGCAATCTGCGCTTAGACGCAAAACTGCGCTTAGACGCAATCTGCGCTTAGACGCAAACTGCACTTAGATACAAACTGAGAATTTGCTTTTGCATCATAATCGTTTTTGAACAAACGCAGCTTTTTGTTTTTAAATTATTATAAAATTTCCGCTGCACTAATTCACCCCCCCCCCCTCTTAGTGCTCTTGATCCTAACAATTGGTATCAGAGCGGGGTATTTCTCATTTCGGATTTACACCCGAGAGAAATGACTTTTCAAGAGGGCTGTTCGGTCTTTCGTCCACCGTTCTTTAACGGATTGGACTACACTTATTGGAAAACTCGAATGAGAGTTTTCTTAATTTCTCTAAATCTGGATTTATGGAATATCATTGAAAACGGTTTTCAGCTTCCCTCCAAACCGATGAACGAATGGTCGGTTTTGGAGAAGAAGAATTTTTCTTTAAACGCAAAGGCTATGAATGCCTTATTTTGCGCATTGGACAAAAATGAGTTCAATCGGATTTCTACGTGTGAAACGGCTTTCGACATTTGGCGCACTCTTGAAATCACGCACGAGGGAACTAGTAGAGTCAAAGACTCGAAAGTTAATATTCTACTGCTTGATTTCGAGCTTTTTCATATGAAACCAAGCGAAACCGTTGTTGACATGTACACCCGTTTTACGGATGTCGTCAATGGTTTAAAATCACTTGGTAAAAGCTTTTCGGATTTTGAACTCGTTAACAAAGTTTTGCGCTCACTTTCTAAAACTTGGGATTCAAAAGTAACTGCTATTCAAGAATCGAAAAACTTGAACCATTTTCCACTTGAAGAACTAATTGGTTCATTGATCACATATGAAATGACGTGCAATGCACGTGAAGAACTTGAGAACCACCTTCCAAAGAACAGGAAGGATTTGGAACTCTGGACAAATGAATGCCACTTGAGCGATGACTCAAGTGATGAGGACAATGATGAACAAACCAACCTTCCAAAGAACAGGAAGGATTTGGGACATAGAACATTTGAAGACCACTCGAGCATAAGCTCAAGTGATGGTGAACTTAAAATGAAACGAAAATTAAAAAGCAAAAAGAATGGAACTACTTGCTTTAAACGCAAGAAGAAGAACAAAAATTGGGATGAATCGAGCTCCTCCGAAGAAGAGAAAGTCAACAAAAGCAAGGCGGCAAACTACGCCTTAACAGCCTACAATGATGAGGTAATCGAAATCCCCCTAATTTACTTCGAAATTACATGATGCATTTCATGATGCATTTTTCTTTTTCTTTAAATTTTCTTGAAAATTATATTTTTAATAATTTAATAATGAAAATGCAAAAATATGATCATGCTTGTAATCTTGAAAATGATAATGAAAATTGCATGTCTCATGTTAATGCAAGATAGAAATCTAATGATTTTACACCTAGTGAGATTAATCTTATTTATGTGCTTGAGAAGCAAGAATGTATATTTTGATGATCTTCATATTGCTTTTCAATGACGATACATGGCTTTTGTCTGGAAGGCTTGATATTTTTCATTGTCTTTGTTTATTAAATATAATGTATGGTTTTGACATAAAAATAAAGATTTGTGCATGCTATT
The DNA here is from genome assembly GCF_036884655.1 of Musa acuminata AAA Group. NCBI lineage: Eukaryota > Viridiplantae > Streptophyta > Magnoliopsida > Zingiberales > Musaceae > Musa > Musa acuminata. Next base: position 23,566,991 of record NC_088346.1, read on the forward strand.
ATAAAGTCAATCATAAATTAAAACTAAAGAAGTTTTAGGCATTTATAAGAATCATTCAAAATTATGTTCAATGAAACCTTGCTTAATGTTGCAATGAAAATATTAAAGTTATACTTGATGATTTCAGATTTGACAAATGCTACACTTTAAATATGAATCATTCTTCAATCAGATTAAATGCTTCAATCATTTTCTATCTCTAAGAGTTCTCGATTGTGGTGAAATACAAGTGATAAATTCATTTATAATATCTTGTAAATCACTTGAATTATGAATGAGTTTTTTCTTTTTTATGATGTGTTAAAAGAATCACTTAAAAAGAAAATGTTTTTCCCATTTTATCGAGATTAATGATTTCATGATATTATGTGAATCTCGAAACTGATTTTGATGAAATAATAATAACGTTATTCATGTTATGAATCTTAAAAATGATAATATGCTTCATGTGATAATATGAATACATGAAACACTTATGATATTCTGTGTATTCATAAAATATTTATCTCATCATCCAATAACTCTTCTTGATATTCCTTATGAGATGAAATAAAATAATGCATGAAATACAAATGAGGAGTTAATGATCATGCATAATAGGATGTAATGAATTCTAGATACCATCGTTTGAATATCTATGATCATGCTGCCAATATGATATATCATGAATGCTTGAATATCATGTTTGAAATGCTCATGATGAAGATTGATTTTTCAGTATCATGCATAAATTTTTGAAATGTAATGTTAATGAATTTGTGCATTGAAACTATAATGATGCACAAATAAGAATGATTACTTACCTTTGTCATGATTTAGAAATTGATGTAAAAGGTTTTTCCCTTGTTGACAATGACAAAGGGGAGATAGCTAGTTTGCACAAGTCAAGAAGATGCAAAAACTTGTTTGCTAACTTGCTTATTTCAAGAAGCAAAAGTTGTCTTCTTGAACATCACCATCTTGAATATCTCAAGAAGCAAGACTTGCAACTTGCACATTACAATAGGAAGCAATAATCATGAGCTTACACAAGAAATTTATCTTGCATTTGCTTTCGAAATTTTTGCTAGCTTATATATTGTGAAACTTGTATATCGTAAAAATTGCTAGCTTGTTGGTCTAAAGAGAAGCAAAAAGTTGCTATCTCAAAAGAAGCAAATGTGCTATCTTGCCTATCTCAAGAGGCAAAAATGCTAACTTGCGCATCTAGCAAAGTGAGCAAAATTTTCAAGAAGCAAGAGTTGCTTTCTTGAACATCTCTAGTTTGCTAGCTTGCATGATATAGAACTTGCTATCTTGAACATTACCAAAAGTGCTATCTTATATGTTATAAAACTTGAATATCTAAAACTTGATAGCATGAATGTCCTAAGCATGATATAACACCTGCTAAATCTTCTAGCTCCAAGATTGCATGATGATAAAACTTGATACCATGTTTTTCATGCAATGAGTTGAACCAATATCACACACAAACACTTGATTGTGATACTTCTCCTTTTTGTTGATGACAAAGGGGGAGAAGTATGTTGATGACATGACATGTGATGCATAAGTTTATGCATAAGTTCATGTTGACGTGTTGCAAGTATTCATGATGAATATTGCAATGACTTGAATTCAGTGTGAATTCAAGGTTCTATCAATATGGCATATTGATAGGGGGAGTTTGTTTAAACTCCGGGAGTTAAGTTTAACTCCGTCATCAAGTAGTTGTCATCATCAAAAAGGGGGAGATTGTTGAATCTCGTATTTTGATGATGAAACTACTTGATATATGTTTATGATTTAATCTGCGTTTTGAGTGACGCAGGATGCTTCGATCAGGATGAGACAATTAAAGCAGGAAAATCATGTTGTGCCGAAGGAACATGTCAGAAGATTGGACGTCGGGCCGGTGGATCGGTCGACGTATCGACAGAAGGCTTCGGGCCGTGGACTCGGGCATCGGGCCAAGAAGAGCGGGTATTGTGCCAAGGATATCGGAGTTGCGGAGTCAACTGGCCGATTGGGCAATAGGCTGCACGAGAGGACGATGCGCCGAAGAATCGGACGAAGCGTCGAGGGACCAATGACATGTCGGACAACTTGGTTAATTGCTTAGGATTATTTGTCTCGATCGAAGTTTTGATTTGTTGTGCAGGATTAACTACGATGAGATTAAGACAAGCAGCAGGAGTTGCGCCGGAGTCAAGATCATGATCACGTTGGGAGTTCGAGAGTTCGACGGAAGTTCGGACGGTCGTCGGAGGTTCAGAGAGAACAGATCCGAGAAGTCCAGAAGCTTGCCAAGCGAAGCTCGTCGGAACTCGCCAAGTGGATCGTCGCAAAGTCCAGGAGTATACCGGATGTCCGCAGGAGGATCACCGAGGGTTATCGGTTGATCGACGGAAGTTGGCCGGAAACTCGCCGGAAGAAGCAATTGACGCATCGGAGCAAGCTGCAGGAGTTGTCTTAGAGATAATCGTAGTTAGCACGATGATTAAGCATGAAAATGGGAGGTGATCCCATTAGCTTAATCTTGGGGCAATTGGGCCCCTGAAAAGATTCAAAGTGGGTCGAATGGAGTGAACCATTCGGACCCTGATTGCACCAGGAGGTGCAACCGCCCCAGCCAGGAGGTGCAACCGCCTGGGCTGTGGGGCTAGGAGGTGCAACCGCCCCAGCCAGGAGGTGCAACCGCCAGGGGTGCACGGCTGGGAGGTGCAACCGCCCCAGCCAGGAGGTGCAACCGCCAGGGTTGCAAGGCTGGGAGGTGCAACCGCTCCAGCCAGGAGGTTGCACCGCCAGAGCTCAAGTTCCGAGCTCTGCCAGGCGATGCAACCACCAAGCTCAGTCTTCGAGCTTTGGCAGTGTGGTGCATCAGCCTGAGCTCAGTCTCGAGCTTTGCCAGGTGATGCATTCACCAAGCTCAGTCTTCGAGCTATGGCAGAATGGTGCATCAGCTTGAGCTCAGTTTGGAGCTCTGCCAAGTGATGCAACCACCGAGCTCAGATTTCGAGCTCTGCCAGGTGATGCAACCACCAAGCTCAGTCTTCGAGCTCTGCCAGGTGATGCAACCATTGAGCTCAGTCTTCGAGCTCTGGCAGAGAAGAAGCAATCGGCAGAGCTCAGTCTTCGAGCTCTGCCAGGCGGTGCCACCTCTCCAGTTGAGAGGTGCAACCGCCTGATCCCAGAAATTCTGGGATTAGATCGATTTGATCGTTTTGAGCTCGAATTTTGAATTGGGTTGGGGCCTATAAATACCCCACCCATTCAGCACTGAAAAGACACAGACCTATACCGAAATTGTGATCTTTTCTGTGATTCTAAAGAGCTCAAAAGTGTTGTAAATCCTTGAGTCTCCTCCTTCTGTTCTTCAAGTTTTCAACTGTAAAGTGAGGAGAGAAAGGTCTGTAAAGGTTGTCTCCTAAGCCTGTCAAAAGGAGAGAAACTGTAAGAGGGAAGTTTGGCCTTCGCCCATTGAAGGAAGGCAGCTAGTTGACGTCGGCAACCTCATCGGTGGAGGAAGCCAAAAGTGGAGTAGGTCAAGGCTGACCGAACCACTCTAAATCTCTGGTTTGCGTTTAATTTCGAGCACTCTATCATTACTGCAAACCTCCCTCATCACTACTGCTCTCTGCGCTTTCACGAACAAGTTCTAAGTGCTGTTCTTCCAAATCTGCATTCAGACGTAAACTTGTATTTTCGTACATTACAATTTACGTTTACGTTTGATTCTGCAGAACTGTTTTCCGCGCTTTTACGAACGAGCTTCCTTGCAGTTTACGCTTACATTTTAATCCTATTAATAACTGCAATCTGTCCTCTACGATTTTACGAACGAGTTTTAACATTTAGACGTAAAACTGCATTCGGACGTAAATCGGCTTTCTTCGCTCAATCATCAGATTTCAGTTTACGTTTACGTCTTGATTTCAACTGCATACTGCCTTCTGCGAATATACAAACGAGTTTCAAAGTTTAGACGCAAATCTGCGTTTAGACGTAAAACTGCGTTTAAACGTAAAACTGCGTTTAGACGTAAATCTGCGTTTAGACGTAAAACTACGTTCAGACGTAAAACTGCGTTTAAACGTAAAACTGCGTTTAAACGTAAATCTGCGTTTAGACGTAAAACTACGTTTAGACGTAAAACTGCGTTTAGACGCAAATCTGCGTTTAGACGTAAATCTGCATTTAGACGCAAAACTGCGCTTAGACGCAAAACTGCGCTTAGACGCAATCTGCGCTTAGACGCAAAACTGCGCTTAGACGCAATCTGCGCTTAGACGCAAACTGCACTTAGATACAAACTGAGAATTTGCTTTTGCATCATAATCGTTTTTGAACAAACGCAGCTTTTTGTTTTTAAATTATTATAAAATTTCCGCTGCACTAATTCACCCCCCCCCCTCTTAGTGCTCTTGATCCTAACAGACACACTACTGAAATGCTAATATTGTGGGTGAACCTACTAGTAGAAGATGCCACTTGGGAGAACTATGACAACTTAAAGATCAAATTCTCATAATTCATAGATCATCAGTCTCAAGGACAAGGCTGATTTGAAAAGAGTGGGTCTGTTAGGACTCTAGCTATGAGAGTCCTAATTGAGTTTCATTAAAAGAGGCATTCATGTAAAACCTACATAGACGACCTCTATTAAAGATGTGAAGAGGTCGGCTAAAGTTATGATTAATTTAGAGTTTATTTCTTAGAGAAACATTAGGAGTTAGTTAGAAGTAGAAGTCTTGAGTAGGAGTTCTATTAAGTTGTCTATAAACTTTAGAGTTAATTTATATACGGTAAGTTATTAAACAACTTTTTTCCAAAAATTCATCATTCTTTTGTTATTTTCTCTTACATTTAAATTTAAACATATATATATATATATATATTATTTCTATGAAATTTAAAAAATATGTATGTGAGTTTACAATCAATATTGGTCTTAAATTTAAAATATTATTAATATATTTTAAGAGAAATCTTGTGATGGAAAGATATTTAAGAGCATTTTCTTTAGGTATTTCATATTTTGATCTTTTTTAAATTCAAATTAATAACTAATAGCTATGGTTCAAATTGAAATTGATAATTAATATTATTAAAATATGTTATGATGGTAAGGATTTTAAAAGAACTTTAGCTATTTTATATTTCTAATAATTTTAAATCTTAAATGAATAACCATTGATAAGTATGATTGATAATGATCAAAGTAAGTATTTTCTTGGATTTATTGTAATGGGAAGAATATATATATATATATATATATATATATATATATATATATATATATATATATATATATATATATATATATATATATATATATATAATGGGATGTATTAAAATATAATATATTTAATCTTAGCTTATTAGATCCGTAAAAATGAAAATTATATATAAAAGATATAAAGATTTAGAGGGATATATATGCAAGTCAGATTTACGCAGACCAATTACGAAAGATTTAGATATCGCGTTCTATGTAAAGCAAGTACAAAAATTTAGGAGGAACGAACTTTGGAAGGATAGATTTGTAAACAACTCCAGTCATTTAGAAGGCTCTTTGTCGCTAAAACCCTAAACGCTCATCGTCAGCACCTCTCCGCCGCTCGAATATGTGGTGGCGCCGCCTGGCCCTCTCCGGGGGCCTCCTCCCCTCCTCCCGCCTCGCTGCCGTCCCCGAACCCGCTACCCGCAAATACGGGCTTATTCCCATGGTAATTGAGCACTCCTCCCGTGGCGAACGCGCGTACGACATCTTCTCCCGTCTCCTGAAGGAGCGCATCGTGTGTATCAACGGCGTCATCTCCGACGACACCGCTTCCGTCGTAGTCGCCCAGCTCCTCTTTCTCGAGTCCGAGAACCCCTCCAAGCCCGTCCATCTCTACATCAACTCCCCCGGCGGCGCCGTTACCGCTGGCCTTGCCATCTACGACACGATGCAGTACATCAGCTCCCCGGTCTCCACCCTCTGCCTCGGCCAGGCCGCCTCAATGGGATCCCTCCTCCTCGCTGCCGGAGCCCCTGGTGAGCGCCGCGCCCTCCCGCACTCCCGCGTCATGATCCACCAGCCCTCCGGCGGCGCCTCCGGTCAGGCCACCGACATCGCCATCCACGCCAAGGAGATTCTCAAAGTCCGTGAGCGCCTCAACGCCATCTACGCCCACCACACGGGCCAGCCCATTCAGCGGATCGAGCAGTGCATGGAGCGTGATATGTTCATGTCCCCTGAGGAGGCCAAGGAGTTCGGACTGGTCGATGAGGTCATCGTGCACCGGCCTCTGGCCCTAGTTGCCGATGCTGTAGCTGAGCTTGGGAACACTGACGAAGGACAAAAAGGTGGTGATGGTAATGGAAGTGGTTCGAACAAAGGGAAGGGCGAAGGATCTGGATGATCTCTGACACTGGCCTTTAATCTTTTGCTCACTGGCTGATTTAGGTATGTCCTACTGTTTCTACTTCCTGATGTTTTGATTACAATTGATCTCGAGCTTAATATTGGGGATAATAGATACCTCTGTAAGGGAATTATTTATTTTGAACATGATGAATATTTTCTGTTTGGGTACCTCTTTATCAATAATATGCAAATTAAAATCATTTTGGCATTGTATTATGTAATCCAGTCGACAATGGTTGCGATGAGAAGCTTTGATTCTTGTAATTCCCCCTTTAGTACCATATGAAGAGGAGGGCTTAGTTTGTAGCTAAAAGTTCGACCTTTTCATCTTAATTGAAAAGTAATTATGTTTGGAAGAATATAGCTCTTTTATTTGTTGTTTATAGATTTTATTTTTTGACCTTTTTTGCTGTTGGATTTTATGCAATCTCACCTTCCTCAAAGGACGTTTCATTTGGGTTAGGGTGTATGATAATTACATGTCAGTGTAGTTGATTGTTGGTAGAACATGCTGACCTTATTCAACTGAATGAATATTGCATTTTTCTGAAATCTGGTGTGGTGTATGTTGTAAGACTTTGGGCCTTGAGCAATGAAGTCTTCAACTGATAAAGCAACATGAATCATTTTAGGTAAATTTTAAAACCCCTTGATGGAGTGGCATATATTGTTTCTTTGCCTTTTTTTTATTGTGGGAAGAATACCAAATATGCCTTATCCTCTGTTTTCTTGGGTGAACTTTGATACCTCACCTCTTTTTTATTGGGTGAAGTTATCAATTTTGTTTGTTGAACCAAACCTAGAATAATTTGATTTAACTTGCTCTAGCAATATTTGGATTGATAAAACCTCATGTCACTCACCCTGACCTGATTGAATGATTCAGAGTTATATGATTGAGTCAATTATAACAATTTAAAACAATTTGTGAAATTTTATCTAATAAAACAGATTTCAAGATGACTTAAGCGTCTCATGCTATAACAAGCGATCAAATCTATGATAACACGAATATAGGAAAAGACCTTATGCAGAAGCATCTGCGAAGAACTGAAGCTTGTTTTTTGCCAGTTTATCACTGTTTGAAAATATGAACACTGGACCCATTCTAAAGAGGTGGACGCATGCCTGTTGGTTTCATCTTTGCCGGTAGGCATATAACTTATGTGTAAATGGATGGATATTCTCCCTTTTATTCCCACAAGAGTGTTGTCTTGAAAGTAGACATGACCGAGAAGTAGGATTAGGGAAGTCATGGGTGAGGGAATCGATAATCTCAAATAAATCTGTTGGTTTGGTTTCATTTGATTTGGAATCCTTCTATTTGATCCCAATCTTAGCTTTTAATTGGCGGAGTCCCATTGGTTTCCACTAAATCTTCATCAGTTCTTGGTGGGATCCAACATGAGAAGTGCCATCTATCGGTAAAATTTGAACCAGGTCAACCAATATTGTTTTTGCAAAGAGAAAACCTTCTGTAGCGCCGAGGCTTGTTTGCTTAGCATGTTAAAGGTGCAACAATTGTGGTAGTAGGTTCATGTAAAAGATTGAGGCAATTTTTATTGACTTATCTATTGTTAACATGATATATGAATATGTTTCATAGGGTTTGTTATTTTGATAGTGAAGTTTATGATACATATCTTGCGATGTTTGTTATACAATTTAGTTAGTTGATAATGTCCATATGAACTAGCTAAATGTCATCCTATAAACCCAATTAATTGAATGACATAAGGAATGATGTCAAACAATCAAATTCTGTCTAAATTTTCTTATTTTTCTATTAATTTATTTTATTCGTTTTAAAATCACATGTGATTGCAGGAATAAAGCTTAGAGCAAAGTTGTCAAAATTGTTAGGATCTTAATGGCGCTAAGAAGGGGGGTGATTAGTGTTATAGAAATTTTTTAATCGACTTTAAAGTTTGATTGTAAAATCCATATCGAAAACACGATTAACCAAATGCTGAATACGAGGAAGGTTTTCAAGTAAAGTGAATAATAATAAGCAATCACAAACAAAAGTCACGAGCAAAAGAAGGAATACAAACCGATTTATAGTGGTTCAGTCTTCCCGACCTACGCCCGTTCCTGATTCCTTGTCTCTCAAGGCCATCGATTTTTATTACCAATCTTCTTTCTAATGGACGAAAATCAACTATCCTTGTTACAGCTTTTCTCCTCTTTATAGTCCTAGGAGAGAACCTCCACACTCACTCTTTTATAAGAGATTTCTTACCTCTTTCAACTTAGTATCACAACTAAACTCAAGAGGAAGAGACTCAAAACAATGCTTAAAGAGAGAGCTATTACATTTCACAAACTCAAGAATAGATGCTTCATCAACCAAGCCTGAGTAGGATATTTATAAGCTTCAAAAGGCTTTAAAAATAAAGATAAAAAGTTCAATTCCCCAAAATTTCGAGGTACGGGCGGTGTTACTACTAACACTCGCAACTTTTGGTCTTTGGCTATACTATCACTACAAAATTGGAATTTTTGGTGGTACTATTGCCCCCCCAAGCGCTACTACCGTTGCCATAGGTGGTACCACCGTCGGAAAGCCTTGTGCTTGTCAGTTGACTTAAGCGGTACTATCGCTTAGGCCTGGCGGTATCACCACTCAGGCCTGCTTTAGGCCACCAGTTTGGCCTTTTAACAGGCTTAATTCGGCCCAACTTTAAGACCAATGGCTTTCTTGACAAGTTGGCATTGTTTTGGCTCAATACCAACTCAAATTAACCTAAAATGACCTCGATCAAGATTTTAACAAATCAACCACATATATAGAACATTTACGAAGCTTTTGGCACGTTGTACGCTCTTTCGGCATGTCGTTCGATTTTTCGGTAATTTGTCTGAACCTCCGACACATCGCTCTTTTCTTAGGTATATCGCCCATTCTATCAACATGTTGACTTTCCCATGGCATCCAATCTTCTGACGCAATATCTGATTCTTCCGGTACGATGTTTGAATTTATAGCACAAAGTTCGATCTTTAGCACGTCGACTAATCTTTCGGCTCGACGTCTAATTTTCGTCACGATAATTTTTCAGCGTAAAGTCCGACTCTCTTGCTTGATAGTTGGCCCTTCGGTGATCGAAGTCCGTGATCGAAATATTTTCTGCGTCACTTATTTCAAAAATATATTAATCCTATGAACTTATTGATTGATTTTATCATCAAAATCCGGATTCAACAAAAATAACTAGCAATATGGAAATGAAACTTTGAATGCCAACCTTAAAAACCCAAATAATGAACTACAGAAAAAATAATGCTAAGCAGTTCAATATTGTTTAACTTTTATCTTTCTTCTGTAACTTATTATTTTTGTTTTAAGAACACATGCAATTGTATGCGTCGAATTTGGAGCAAGTTGTGAAAATAACTAACAGTATAAAGTGAAACTTTGCACACCAAACCCAATAGAAAACAAACATGAGCATTCAAAACTTTACTATTATAACTCGTGCTCCGTTATCTATGTTGAGGCATTCTGATGGTTAGCATGATAAGAGTGTTTTTGTTTGTAGTAAGTATCACGTGTCTTTGTACATAGATTCTCATGACGAAAGAAAATTATTAAAATGCTAGTGCCTGGTTCATTTATGTGGTACACAAGTGGCAGAGATAGGCTAATTATTTTTTAGAATTAAAGAGATGTTGATTTTTTATATTTTTTGGCCCTAAACTTTCTCTTTTATTCTTTCTGATGTCTTCATTCATTTCATCCCTTTGAATTTGCCCAACTATAGACTTACCCTTATTGTCTACCAGAAGATTCCTACTGGCCCTTTAACTGATATGCTAACTGTTTTGCTGCTGAAGATGCATCAGTTAATACTGGTGCTTGTTGATGTTTTAAATTTTGGAGAAAACAATGAATAATTACATATATCAAAGGATGAAGCTTATTATTGATATTTGTAGCACTGATGAAGGTTATGATGAGTAGGATTGACCATATGGCAAAGCAACCAGAAAGGAATTGGGGCATGACCATGGTAAATGCAACCAACAGCAATCAATACTATTGACAATTTTACATAATCAGATTCAATTGAAGCATTTTCTGAAGTAGAAGATGTCCCAGTTCTAGAGAATCGTTTATTGAAGATCCATCAAGATTTCCATTTATGTAGTTGATTTTGGGATGATGCAGTAGATCTATTTGGGGACCTTTTCATGGTCGAAATCCTCTAGACAATCCTTTATAGCAACTCCTCTATAGTCTGTCCTTCTAAAGCTTTGATCAAGAGAAAGCAATGGGTTTCAATCATCAGTTGTACTGTAATTCTGACAAGTTTTGAAGGTATCAAATTGTGTTATGGTCTTACGGATGAGTCTGCCTTAAAGAAGTGATTGAATATATATTTTGGTCAGGTCTGAAATGAATCCAGTTCAGGTTTTTAGATCTTATCATAACAGGCTTATCCTTCCTTTTTTTTTGCTCTTGGAACTTCTGCTAGGATTTGTATTGTTATTTTGGGCTTGTAATAGAGATGACCATAAACTCATAGAGGGTAAGTCCATAAAATTACCTGTCCTCAATCAAAAGTATTAAATTCAGACCACTAGTTCTATTCTTATTTTGTATTAATTATCAAAGTGTTAGTCATGCAAGCTGCAATTTATCTAAATCATACCAGCTTGAGTTATATTAACACTGATCACAAGGTGCCACCTGCATTGATTTTTCTCTTTTTTTTTAAAAGAATATTAACCGCATGTTTGTAGATTAATTATCTTTCTAATGTGTACTATCCTTTATCTCATAATCTATTATTAGAACCTATTGCAATGCTAGTGGATTCATCCTCTTTTGTTAAGGGCAATTCAGATTAGCTACTAAGGAATAAGGTTATCCTTATCTCATAATCTATTATTAGAATCTATTGCAATGCTAGTGGAATCATCCTATTTGTTAAGGGCAAATCAGATTAGCTACTAAGGAATAAGGTTATCATAATAAAGTTTCATCTATGGGGCACCATAATGGAGCATCCTTGGTGCTGTTTTGAGAGGGAATGATCTCTAATATAAGGAATTCTTGGAAGAATATCAATAGAAGAGTAAATTTACACACATGAAAGTTTTTAAAAAGTCAACTGTTGGTTATCATGCCAATCTATTCTATGACCATTATAAAGAACTAAGATAAAGAAATCTGTTCTCCTATTTCATAACCTTTCAAGTCTCAGAATGGAGTTTGTACAAGAAAATGCAGATGAAGTCACTTGTGAATTTCAGTCGGAACTTCTGCATCATGATTCAGTTTTCTTTTCCTATTCCTACATTGAACATTGACAAAGAGAGCAACAAAGGTGTAAGAAACAATTAAAATGTAACTGTTTGCTTTATGTTCTTATTAGCAGAGTGAAGTATTGCTTGTGATAATATTAGGATCCAGTGAAATTTGTCAATGTGAAATAAAAATGGAAAAAGAGAACATGATACTGAAAGAATGAGATGTTCCTAGCGATGTAATTTGATGATGAAGATGCTGTGTTTGTATTTTGCAATTAGATGAACTAGGATTGACATGGAGGCTCAAGTTCAATCATCTTAAACAGATGAATGGTGCAACGCTTGAGCTACAGAATTCAATCCTGGCTTACCCACCCAAAAATTGGTCAGTCTAGTTTTGCATAGTTTTCTTGGCATCTGCTGATATTTTGTAGATAGAAGAATACTGAGAATTGATTAAGGGATTCTAATGTTCGGTCATTACACGATGGGAATTGGATTGAAAATGCATGTGGAGCTACAATAGTTCATACGCCTTGAATTGGTAGGTTGCTAGATGCTGGCACACATGCAATTGATTGATTCGATCGGAACAACTATGTCATGCATGCTTATGAGATACATGAAGTTGTAAGGTCTTCTTATGGGGATTCTAAACTATGCAAGGAACTACATTCCAAATCTCGATAAACTCCTAGGGCCTCTCTACTCGAAAACAAGCCCAACAGGAGAAAAGAGACTCAATGAACAGGATTGGAAGCTTATCAAGGAAGTCAAAAGCAAAGTCCAACAGCTTCAGATCTAAAAGTACCACCCCCAGATTGCTATATAATTCTAGAAGTTGATGGATGCATGGAAGGATGGGGAGGAGTGTGTAAATGGAAAAATAAGAAAGGAGATCCAAGGAGCACAGAAAGAATCTGCGCCTATGCTAGCGGAAAATTCAGCCCCATCAAATCAGCTATTGACGCAGAATTACACGCAGTCCTGAAAACTCTTGAAGCCCTAAAGATCTACTATCTGGATAAAAGAGAGATCCTGATAAGAACGGACTGTCAAGCCATAATCAGCTTTTTCAACAAATCAGCTCAAAATAAACCGTCAAGAGTCCGATGGATGACATTCATTGATTATATCACCGGAAGTGGGGTTGAAGTCCAATTTGAACACCCATAAGCTGGCTCTGATACCATAAACAGGATCCGCTTTAAAAAAAGGAACATTAAACAATAAACAGGAACTGGATCGGCTTTAAAAGGGACAAAAGGAATACTTAGACATACATTCTAAGAACTGATATATATAAGGAACTTAGGAAAATAAAAGGATTCTTACAAAGATCTGGGGGGATTTTTGCTCAAGTAGAACTTCAGTGTTCGACTGCTTGAAAATTTCTGCAACTAAATCACACACTTCTTGTTTCGTAAGGGGTCTATTTTCAGAGTGTAAGGCAGTGAGTTTTTATGGAGTGCTTGAGTCCTTTGATTTCCCTCTCCAGATTCTGATTTTTCTCAATAATGACCTTGAAGTTTTTTAAATTGACTTTACTAGATAGACAGGTTCTATCGTAAATAATCGCAAGATTATGGGCTAGCTCTTTCCTGGTGGGGCTATGGGTTTCAGCGAGGTCAAGGTAGTCAAGCTTTGAAGTGTGAGAACTAGTGTACCATTGCTGTATGGCTTCTTCCCATTTTTCAGACATGTACTTTTAGACTTTCATAACCTGGTTTTCTTTATCCTTTCTAGATTTTAGTCGTCTCACCTTATCGGTGTTCCTTCGGGTCTCCCTGCCCTTTTGAAACCTTACGTCTTTTGATCGACTTACTTCTAGATCGGATGCTTCATTCAAGGTTATTTAAGACTTCAAGTCCAGTGGACTTATTAGGTCCAGCCTCTGTGCCACTAGTTTTGATGTCTTAAAATAGGAAGAAACCTACAGTTTGTATAAACTAGTCCAACAGTTTACAGGAAAGAATTATTACGAACAACGATTTGAACACCCATAAGCTGGCTCTGATACCATAAACAGGATCCGCTTTAAAAAAAGGAACATTAAACAATAAATAGGAACTGGATCGGCTTTAAAAGGGACAAAAGGAATACTTAGACATACAATAAATAGGATCCGCTTTAAAAAAAAGGAACATTAAACAATAAACAGGAACTGGATTGGGTTAAACAGGATCCGCTTTAAAAAAAGGAACATTAAACAATAAATAGGAACCTAAACAGGATCCGTTTTAAAAAAAGGAATATTAAACAATAAACAGGAACTGGATCGGCTTTAAAAGGGACAAAAGGAATACTTAGACATACAATAAACAGGATCCGCTTTAAAAAAAAGGAACATTAAACAATAAACAGGAACTGGATCGGCTTTAAAAGGGACAAAAGGAATACTTAGACATACATTTAAACAGGATCCGCTTTAAAAAAAGGAACATTAAACAATAAACAGGAACTGGATCGGCTTTAAAAGGGACAAAAGGAATACTTAGACATACAATAAACAGGATCCGCTTTAAAAAAAGGAACATTAAACAATAAACAGGAACTGGATCGGCTTTAAAAGGGACAAAAGGAATACTTAGACATACATTCTAAGAACTGATATATATAAGGAACTTAGGAAAATAAAAGGATTCTTACAAAGATCTGGGGGGATTTTTGCTCAAGTAGAACTTCAGTGTTCGACTGCCTGTTCTGCAAGAGAACTACTAAGAGGTTTATATAGAAGAGACGGATAGAACCGGGTACTCATTGGGCCCCATCGCGTTCTTCTCGCTTTCTCTTTTATATTCCCTCTGGTACAATTATTTAAATTTTGAGCAGCTCCCCGAGACACAGCTCAAAAGTGCTACTGAGTAGTGAAGGTACGCTCTATACTGCGTGCCAGCTTATTTTGTTGGGCGGCTCCCCGAGGCTCAGCCCATGACTATCTAACTTATTGCATTAGGTGGTGGTGTTTTGCATGATTTCAGCATAGTTAGGGGTCCACCGTGTTCCTAGATGCTGAAGTTTGGCGTCCTTTGGGCGGTGTCTTTTTTAAGCGCCAGGGCTCTTTCCAGCTGTTGAACATTAAATAAACAGCTGTGATTCTGTGAAAATCAGTTGTTCTATACACCATTCCCAGTGCTCAAGAACTGATTTTTATGGTATTTAGGAATAAACCATAAATATAGGACACCTTCGTAAGGAAAGGTGGCTGCCTATAATCCATGCCCTTGCCTTTATTCCTTAACCTTAGATTTGCAAGTCCCTGATGGACTATCGAAATTGATATAAAATGGTTGTTTTCATGGATAAAGTACTGCAATCCTTTAATACACCAAGGTGTTCATTGAAAGATGCAACGGAGACAAATTTTAACAATATATGATGAATTTTCTTGGCTCGCAGGCCTTTTATCCCCTCCCTGTTTTCCCTGTGGTATTGCTTTGCCCCCTCTTTTTAACAATATATGATGAATGCTGCGTCTCTTTTACTGAATAATGTATTTTGCTTACTGAAATCCTTTCTTTTATTGTATAAATCCAAGAACAATATGTCCGTTAGCATTACATCTGTTGCATTACATTATTTTCTTGTGTTGTGCTTGCTGGACATTTCAAGTTAATTAATGATGCATCTGTTACTCTCTTTGGGGACCAAGGCACCCAACTCCATCACTGATGCCTTTTGATCGAAGGCACAACAGTTAAATGACGACTGGATGCATCTTTCTTGTTCCATCTCGAGTCGAAAACGTTAATGTGTCCCCTTATTTATTTTTTGTGCATTTGCAATTTAAGAACAAATAAGAATCTTTGTAATTTCAATGAAGGAAGATTTTTTATGTTATTTTTGGGTTTTTTTAGAAGATAAGGCGAGTCATCGATTTGAAAGATTTTATTATCAAAGCAACGATAGATTGACATGCACAACAGCCACACGAAAACACAAACAGTTCGTTACTTGGCAGTAAGCATATATAACAAACAAGATTCGTTAACCATTTAAACATGGTATGTTATCAATTACCCTTACGAGTCCTGTTAAGTGCTGATAAGTCCTATATAGTGAGTGCTTCATCTAATAAGATAGAAACATGTGTTACGATTTCAACTACACTGCGATCGTTAGACACTGGTTTAGTTGTGTCTTAACTAATAAGAAACATGATTAACTACTACTCCTCAACCGTGTCAAGAGAGAACTTAGGTCACTAAAATTACTATTTTAACTAAAATTGCATAAACCATAAACCAAACTGCAATTTGAAATAAATGTCTTTAAAAACGAAGCGATTTGATGAAAATATCTATAATTTATTCATTTATGTTGTAATATCACAACTGCATCGATACTGCATATCTATATTCTTTATTCTTTCACAGAAGGTTCCATTTTTTTTCGCAATACAATGCTGGCTTTATTATCTATCACCATCAAAGTTATATTATAAAAGGGATCTTATATCTGTTGATTCCTTTGATCATGATGATTAGATATTCTCATAAATTTTATCATACGAAAATGAATTTGATGTTTTGATTTGTGAAAATCCTATAATTTATGTGATTGATTAATTATTTTTTACATATAAATAGGATTATTATATACAATAAGCACAAGAATTAAAATATAAAGTTTTTCCTTCATCTTCTCCGTATCTCCAATTATAAAATATAACCTAAACCTTTGGCTTAAGATATTTAGGTTGAAAATAATAATAATACACTCATCAAATTCATATAAGTCAATCTTAATTTTAGTTCACTTTCAATATGAGACTAATCATAGTATTACATCAATTACATCCATTAATATGTGTTTTGATTGTCTTTATATAACAAAAGATCATTACAAGTTATGTTTTAAGAGAACTCCAAAGTGAAAATGATGTTTCTTTATGATCAAATTGTTTTATTTGAAACTTGATAGGAAAACCAAAATTAAGTTGCGTTATTTGAGACATATCATGCTAGATTAAGATTAAATTAATTTTTAATGACTTTAAAATGATGATTAGGGCCTTTTTTCTTTGTCCTAAATCACTTCTTCTTTAGATGCTGCCCTTTTTGAAGTTTTATATGAAGAAACTTCTAAGACAATAGTGTATACTCACCTACTAGTTCAAAATATGACCATCCTTACTACTACTACAATACTACAAAGGTATAAAACATAATCATACTTATTAAAGGAAATAGACCAATCAAATCTATTCAAAATGAAGAGCATAAAAGCAAGTTTGCATATATATATATATATTACAAATGATAAATGGTGAAGGCGAGATTTGATCCTAGGATCTTGCTATCAAAATTTTTATTGATTAAACTAACTAGTACATTTTAAAATAAGGTTTTAAGCTCTCAACCTTTGGAAAATGAGTCTAGTACTTATTTGTAAATAATTAAAAATATTAGACGTATAATTAAAAATGTTGTAAACTTGCAAGAAAGACAACGGCATTTGTAACTACCAATCTTCCTCCGTTAGCCAAGTTTTATCTCGTGCAATTTCTTACATTTCAGGCTATTGATTCTCCGTATGATTTCAAATCATTTGACATCGGATTTTTTGAATTTCACTTTTATAACTTTGACATAATATTCCTAAGATTTACATTGCTACTGGGCAAACACTTTTTAAGTCATGTTGTCTCGTATTCTACTTACAATCTAACAATTTCTAATGAATATCTTGTGCCTCAACTTTGATCAAATTTATTGTTAGTTGATCAATCGTGTGACCAAAGAGTTAAGAGTTGATGTTCATTTTTCTTTTGCTGGTTGTACTGTGCAAGATCAACAAACTCATCAATCATTGGGATACGTTATAAAGTCGGATGTTTGTTCTTTCGAATTTAGCTTCATATTCGGCACAACTGTGAAACCTACTCTATTAGGTATTTTTGTATTCTCCATCACTTTCATGACTAGAACCATTAGAAGATAGCAGTCAATTGGGTCGAATTTATTCTCCAAATGAGAAAATAAACTACTCTTCTGTTTCCTATTGCTTTTATACCTTTTGATTTAGTTTATTCCAATGTGTGGGGTCTAACTTTTATACCTACTATGAGTGAATCTTATTATTTCATCATTTTTATTCATTTCTTAAAATTTCTTTAGATTTATTTGATGAATAATCGATATGAGTCATTCGATATATATAAAATTGTATTAAAAATTATTCAAATTTAATTTTCTTATACCATTAAAACTCGTTGTCCCGACGATGCCCAAAAATACAAATATAAAAAATTTCTTTCTCTTCATATTCATCGTAGAACTATTTTAGAATGTTCATGTATAAGAACAACTCAATAAAATGAACATACGTAAAAAAAATGTTTTGATAGTTTTTGATTCTGTCAATACAATGTTTCTTTCTACTTCTACCATCGAGACATTTTAGGGTGAAATAACTCTTACAACTGTATATACAATTATCTCATCTCTGATGTTACTTATATCCATATGAATGACTATTTGGTAAAGCTCCCAACTATTCAATTTTTAAAGTTTAGGTGAATGTGGAAATGAAATTATACATGAAATACTCATGATATTATTTTGATGCTCTAAAATAATATAAAATTTGCTAGCTTATGAGTATCATGTATGATATGATCATAATGATGATGATTATTATTATTTTTTTGATATCATGCATGAAAAATGAAATGTAAGGTTTTAAAATTATGCATGTTTTAATTTGAAACTATTATGATGCACAAACATATTGAAAAAAAAAAGGATTGATACTTCAACTTTGTCATAATTTGAAAATTATTGTAAAGGGAAAAGAATTACAACATTGTATTCTTCCATTCTTTTTTATAATGACAAAGGGGGAGAAAAATTGCTAGCTCAAGATGCAAAATTTGAAAACTTGCACATTGCAGTAAACTTGCTAGCTTGCTCATCTCAAAAGAGAAGCAAGAAGTGCTATATTACAAATCTCAAGATGCACAAATGCAAACTTGCAAACTTTGTAATTTTGCACATCTTTAAAATTTATGATGATTTGGCGATTATGAATATTCTAAAATGATATAAGATTCACTAGCTTACATGACGTAGAACTTGTTATCTTGAACATCACCAAGAAGTGCTATCTTGTCTATATCAAAATGCAAAAAATGTTAACTTGCACATCCAGCAAGATTTACAAACTTGTATATTTCAAGAAGCAATAGTTACTTTCTTGAATATCTCAAAATTGCTAGCTTGCATGTTTTAAAATACTATAAAATTATAGCTAGCTTGCATAATGTTAAAACTAAAGATTATGTTTAGTATGCGATGATTTGAACTTATATCTCAAACATTTGATAGTTGGACTTCTCCTTTTTGTTGATGACAAAGGGAGAGAAGTATGATGATGTTATGCATAAGTTTTATGATAACATATTGCTTGGATTTTTGAATCCAAGAGTTCTATCAATATGGCATATGATAGGGGGAGTTTAGTTAACTCTATCATCAATTGATTGTCATCATAAAAAAGGGAGAGATTGTTGAATCTTGGATTCTGATGATGAAACCAATTGATAAGTGTTTATGATTTAATCTGTGTTTTGAGTGATGCAGGATGCTTCGATCAGGAAGAGACAATTAAAGCCAGAAAAATCATGTTGGGCTAGAGGAAAACATGTTAGAAGATTGGACGTCGGGTCGGAGAATCGATCGACGTATCGATAGAAGGCTTCGGACCATGGATTCGGGCATCGGGCCAAGAAGACCGAATATTGCCCCAAGGATATTGGATTTGCGGAGTCAACTAGCCAATTGGGCAATAGGCCGCAAGAGATGACGATATGCCGAAGAATCGGACGAAGCGTCGATGGATCAATGACATGCCGGACAACATGATTCATGCTTAGTATTAATTGTTTAGATCGAAGTATGTTTTACATGTGTAGGATTAACTATAATAGCAAGGCATGAAGCAAAATGAAGTTCCAGAGTCAAGAATGTGATTTCGTTGGGAGTCCGAGAGTTCGTCGGAAGTCCGAACGTTCGTCGAAAGTTTTACAGGATCCAATCGAGAAGTCGAGGAGCTTGCCAAATAAGCTCATCGGAACTCGCTAAGAATATTGTCGTGAAGTCCAGGAGCTTACCGGGAGTCCACTGGATCATTACCAAGAGATCGTCGGAAGTTCGCCGGAAGCTCATTGGAAGAAACTAGACTTACAGACTTATTTTGCTTAGAATGTCTTAGGAATCATAGTTAGCACGTAATTGGGTTTGACGTTGAGCCAACCCAATTAGGGGCCAGTTGGGCCCATGTAAGGACTATGTTGGGCCCAATGAGAGGCCCAAACAGTGTTCCAAGAAGTGGCACCGTCGTGGCATAATCTCCGAAACTATGTCAGGCGGTGGTACCATCGGTCTGGGCAGTGGTACCCCACAGACACAACCTCCGAGAGGCTATAGGTGGTGGTACTGTCAATCTGGGTGGTGGTAACGCCTAGTGTCAAGTAGTGGTACCGCCCAGCGCAGTGTCAGTGTCAGACTGACACTAGCGGTGGTATCGCCCATGCCCAGGAAACCCGGGATGCGATATTTTTAGGCTCCAAGTTTGAATCAACTTGAGGCCTATAAATGCCCCTCTCATCCTTGGTTAAACTACATAAGACTTGAGAGTAAAAATAGAAAGAAACACTGCTACAATCTTATGTGAACTCCTCTCAAAAGTTCTAAGGGTTAGAATAGTTTGAGAGAGGAGTAATTGGGGGTGTAAGGGCTATCTCCTAAACACGGTAAAAGGAGAATCGAGTTGTAAAAAATGGTTGGTCTTCGCCTATTGAAGGAAGACCGGTAGTGGATGTCGGTGGCCTCGACGGAAGAGGAATCGGCGGAGTAGATGTAGGTCACGACAACCGAACTACTATAAAAATATAATTTGATTTACTTTGAGCAATTTACTTTCAACTATAAACTGTCTTCTCATTATTTGCTACGCTCCTCTTATTGCTTTTGAAATTAAGTATTTTCGAAATTAGTTTTATTATACAAAATGAAGAAATTTTCGTAATCGACGTGATTTGACCACTGCACTAATTCACCCTCCCCCCCCCTCTTAGTGTCGCTCTTGATCCTAACAATTGGTATCAGAGCCTCGTATTTCTCATTTGGTTTAACACCCAAGAGAAATGACTCTTTTCGAGTTTCAAGAGGGACTTTCTCTCATTCATCCTCCCTTTTTCAATGGGATGAACTACACTTATTGGAAAAC
The DNA here is from genome assembly GCF_036884655.1 of Musa acuminata AAA Group. Lineage (NCBI taxonomy): Eukaryota > Viridiplantae > Streptophyta > Magnoliopsida > Zingiberales > Musaceae > Musa > Musa acuminata. Next base: position 23,587,872 of record NC_088346.1, read on the forward strand.
TCGAATGAGAGTTTTCTTGCATTATATTGATTTAAATTTGTGGAATATGGTTGAAAACATATTTCAAATGTCTTCTCTTACAATGAACCATTGAAATGATTTAGAGAATAAGTCTTTTTCTCTAAATGCAAAGGCTATAAATGTCTTATTTTGTGCTTTAGATAAAACTGAATTTAATCGGGTTTCTATTATGAAACGGTGTTCGATATATGACATGAAAGCTCAAGTAGTGTTAAGGATTCTAAAGTTAATTTTTTAATGCATAATTTTGAACAGTTTCATATGAAACCAAGCGAAACCATTGAAGACATGTACACTTGTTTTACATATGTCATTAATAGTTTAAAAACACTTGGTAGAATTTTTTCAGATTTTGAACTTGTAAACAAAATTTTACGTTCTCTTAATAAGAATTGGGATTTAAAAGTAACGACAATTCAAGAATCAAAAAATTTGAATACCTTTCTGATTGAAGAACTAATATGGTATTTAATGACCTATGAAATGACATGCAACGCACGTGAAAAACCTGAGAACCACCTTCCAAAGGAAAAGAAGGATTTCAGATTAAGAACAATCGAATGCTCAAGTGATGGTGAACTTGAACTCCACTATAAAATTTAAAAAGTTTATTAAACAAAAATTAAAAAACAAAAAAAAACGTAACTACTTGCTATGAACGCAAGAAGAAGAAGGTGAATTTGGATAAATCAAGCTCCTCCGAAGACGAGGAGAAAATCAACGAAGGCGAGGTAGCAAACTATGCCTTAATGGCTTTCGACGATGAGGTATTCAAAATACCTTTAGTTTATTTTGAAATTACTTAATGTTTTTTATGAATTATTCTTAATTTAGTTTAAAAAAATTATATAATATTTTTTAATTTTAACGATGGATTGAAAATGTTAAATGGGATCATGCTTGCCTTTCTAGTGATTTCAAAAATAATCAAGAAAATTACATGTTTTATAAAAAAATGATTTTGAATGCCTTATGAAATCATGTTTAATTTGATGTAATAATGTAAGTATCATGCTTGACAGTTTTATAATTAATTAAGCAAGATGATTTGAAGAAATAGTGTAAGTGTTGACGATTGTATATTTACTGATGCGATGTAATGAAAATATTAAATGTTGTAATACCATGATTGACGATTTTATGCATGAGATTTTAAAGTTATACATGATGATTTTTGTGAATTATTGATCTTGATGATTTTTATGATGATAAATCTTACACTTTCATTTTAAAAGATAATATATATATTTTAATTTGGCATAAAAAAGACAAAGGCATGCTTGTATGAAACAAACTAAAAAGAGGAAACCTTTCTCCTTGAAAAATTTCTCTATTTTATCGATTTTTCCAAAAAAGATATTAATGAATCTATTTGTATCACTTTTGTGAATCTCTTGAAAATGATTTCGATTTGACAATTTGAATTTGAATGAGTTTTATTCAAATCATAATATTGAATTCTTAGGATTACTTGAGATTTTTTTCTTAATCAAGATCTCTTCTTTTTACCCCTATAATTTTTCTTGGTATTTTATTTAAGAAAGATATATTATATGAATTATGTCTTTTGATATTTATATGATCCTATCTTTCATGATATGATTTATTTTTATAGAATTCCTTGTATTCATCACCCAATTAATTCTTCTTGATGAGATGAAATGAATGTGATGAAATGAAATTATGAATGAAATACTCATGATATTGTATTGCTGCTCTAAAATGATATAAAATTTGCTAGCTTATGAGTATCATGTATGATATGATCATAATGACGATTGATTTATTTTTTTTTTTTGATATCATGTATAAAAAATGAAATGTAAGGTTTTGAAATTATGCGATTGATACTTCAACTTTGTCATGATTTAAAAATTATTGTAAAGGGAAAAGAATTACAACATTATTCTTCCCTTTTTTTTGACAATGACAAAAGGGGATAAAATTTTTTAGCTCAAGATGCAAAATTTGGAAACTTGCACATTGCAAAAGAATTAAACTTGCTAACTTGCTAATATCAAAAGAGAAGCAAGAAGTGCTATCTTGCAAATCTCAAGACGCACAAATGCAAACTGGCAAACTTTGTAATTTTGCACATTCATAAAATTTATGATGATTTGGTGATTATGCATATTCTAAAATGTTATAAGATTCACTAGCTTGTATGATGTAGAACTTGTTATCTTGAACATCACCAAGAAGTGTTATCTTGCCTATGTCAAGAAACAAAAAATGTTAACTTGCACATCTAGCAAGATTTAAAAACTTGTATATTTCAAGAAGCAAGAGTTGCTTTCTTGAACATCTCAAAATTGCTAGCTTGCATGTTTTAAAATACTGTAAAATTATTGCTAGCTTGCATGTTGATAAAACTGAAGATTATGTTTAGTATATGATGATTTGAACTAATATCTCAAACGTTTGATAGTTGGACTTCTCCTTTTTGTTGATGACAAAGAAAGAGAAGTATGATGATGTTATACATAAGTTTTATGATAACATGTTGCTTAGAATTTTGAATTCAAGAGTTCTATCAATATTGTTGAATCTTATATTTTGATGATGAAGTCAATTGTCATTTGTTATCTAATCCATATGTTGAGATAAGTGTGCAGGATTAACTACGATGAAAGTAAGACATGTAGTAGGAGTTGCGCCGGAGTCATGACTATGATCACGTTGGGAGTTCGAGAGTTCGATGGAAGTCCGGACGGTCATCGGAGGTTCTGCGGGAACAAATCCGAGAAGTCCAGGAGCTTGCCAAAAGAAGCTCGTCGAAACTCGCCAAGTAGATCGTCGCAAGTCCAGGAGTTTGCCGGAAGTCCGCAAGAGCATCACCGAGGGTTTATCGGATGATCGACGGAAGTTCGCCGGAAGCTCGCCGGAAGAAGCGATTGACGCACCGGAGCAAGTTACAGTAAATATCTTAAGAAATATTGTAGTTAGCATGAAGATTAAGTTAGAAATGGGAGGTGATCCCATTAACTTAATCTTGGGGCAATTGGGCCCTTGACAGACCCAAATTGGGCCGAATGGATCAACCCATTCGGACCCAGATTTCTTGGCCAGCGGTGGCATCGCTTGGGTCGGCGGTGGCACCGCCCAGGGCTCAGTCTCCGAGCTAGGCTGGGTGATGCAACCGCCCATGACAAGCGGTGGAACCGCCTGAGCTCGGTCTCCGAGCTCTGCCAAGCGGTGCAACCGCCCCAGTCAGGCGGTGGCACCACCTGGGCTCAATCTCAGTGCGAGACTAGGCGGTGCAACCGCCCCTGTCAAGCGGTGGCACCGCCCAGAGGCTTAGTCTCTGAGCTCTGCCAAGCGGTGCAACCACCCCTGACAGGAGGTGGCACCACCCAGAGGCTCAGTCTCCAAGCTCTTCCAGGCGGTGCAACCGTCAGACCCCGGAATTCCAGGAGATGATAGTTTTGAGCTCGGAATTCAAACTGGTTTGGGGCCTATAAATACCCTACCCTTTCAGAAATGAAAGGGCAACCAAATGCACTGAAAATCCAATCGTACTCTATGATTTTTAGAGCTCAAAAGTGTTGTATGATTTAAAAGTTATCCTTCCTCTTTTCTTCCAAGTTTTGATCTGTCAAGAGAGGAAAGAAAATTCTGTAAGGGTTGTCTCCTAAGCCCGTCAAATGGAGTGAAATTGTAAAAGGGTGGTTGGCCTTCGCCTATTGAAGGAAGGCCTCTAGTGGACGTCGGTGACCTCATCGGAGGAGGAAGCTAGAAGTGGATGTAGGTCAAGATTGACCGAACCACTTTAAAATTACGGTGCTTTCTGGTTTGCATTTATTTTTGCTACTTACCTTACTACAAACCTCCATATGTGCTTTACTTCCTCTTTACTTTTGCTGCACTCCTTTATGAACTCGCTTTCAAGTTAAGTTTCCGAAAACGGTTTTACGTCGAAAACGATTTCATTGTATGAACGCAGTTTTAAACGTCGAAAGTTTTCTGCTGCACTAATTCACCCCCCTCCCCCCTCTTAGTGCTCTTGATCCTAACAATTGGTATCAGAGTAGGGTTAACTCTTAAATAGATTAAAACCCAAGAGAGATGGCATACGCCGAAAATCAAGAGGGCCACTCTATTACACGTCCACCCATGTTCAATGGGACGGACTACACCTATTGGAAGACCCGAATGAGGATCTTCCTTATTTCAATGGATTTTGAACTTTGGAATCTTATCAAAAATGAATTTTCGAAGTCTTCTCCTCCAATGATCGATTGGAATGAATTGGAGAAGAAGACTTTCGCTCAATGCAAAGGCTATGAATGCCTTATTTTGTGCGCTTGATAAAAATGAGTTCATTCGTGCTTTGGTTTGTGAAACCGTGTTTGATATTTGGCATACACTCGAAGTTGTTAGGATCAGAGTGGCACTAAGAGGGAGGGGTGAATTAGTGCAGCGGATTAAAATGTCGATTTTGATAAATCTTTCGTACGATAAAAATCAAACTCAGAAGTGCTTAACTTGAAAGCGTATTCGTAAAGTTGTGCAGCAAAGGTAATGAGGAAATAAAGCACGTAAGAAGATTTGCAGTAATGTAAATAGCAATAATGAAATGCAAACCAGAGATCACGCCGATTTTAAAGTGGTTCGGTCAAATGACCTACATCCACTTGCGAGACCCTCTTCGATGAGGCTCCCACCTTCCACTAGCAAATCTCTTGAAAGGGAAGGGCAAATACCCCTCTTACTACTTTTTACAAGCGGTTCACTCTCTTACAGATTTTCAGCAAGAAAGAAGGAGGTGAACACTGGCAAATTGAAAACAAGACTTGCTAAGACTTTTCTAAGACCTTTCTCTCAATCAATTGCTTCTCAAAAAGTTGTAATCTCAGCTGAGATTTGAGGGGTATTTATAGGCCTCAAGAGGATTCAAATTTAGGCTCCAAAATTTGAATTCTCTTTGGTTACCGATGCTGGCGGTGCCACTGCTTGTCAGTGTCTGACACTGACAATGGACTGGCGGTGCCACCGCCCAGCCAAGCGGTGCCACCGCCCAACCAGGCGATGCCACCACCTGGCTCTCGGGTGATGGGCGGTGCCACCGCCTAGTCTGGCGATGCCACCGCCAGACCATTCGGTTCACATGTTGGGCTTTAATTTCAGCCCAAACCAAGTCTAATTTTGGGTCCAGTTGGCCCCTAACCAGGATATAGGATTATCTCTTAATCCTAATCCTAATTATATGTGAAGTATATAACTAAAAACATCCTAAGCAAGTTTTCAACCGCGAACGTCGAGTCTTGTTCCGGCGAGCTTTCCGACGAACTTCTTCCGACGGACTCCCAGCAAGCTCCCGATCTTGTGATGACTTTAACGAGTAGCCGAGCTTTCTCGGTGACCTCCGCGAACCTCCAACGATCTCTTCGGCAAACTTCCGAAAATTCCAACAGGTTCCCGATTTCTTCTCGGTTGGTTCCGTCAGCATCTCCGACGATTCTTCGGTCTCTTAAACGTCCATCGAACTTGACTCCAGTATTCTTGCTTTATGTTTTCTAGTTATCATAGTTAATCCTGCACACTTAACTCAATAATATGGATTAGATCAATTAACCCATCAATTGATTTTATCATCAAAATCCGAGATTCAACAATCTCCCCCTTTTTGATGATGACAATCAATTAATGACGGAGTTAAACGTAACTCCCCTTATCTATATGCCATATTATGAGAAGATAAAAACACTTGAATTCCATCCCATTGAATTCAAGTATAAACCGATAAGTTCTAACCGTAGAACTTATCGTTATTCTCATTAAGCAATAGTAAATACGAAACTTCGATGAAAATCATTTTCAAGTCAAGTGATAAGGGACGATTTTCACTATGACAGGAGATAAAGATTTTCAACATGAATTTCATGATATAGATGTAAGGCATGCTTTCAATATGATCAATCAATCTTGCGATATTCTCAAAGATTTTACAAGGCATATATGACATTCATATCACTTATACGTCATGCTATTAAAATGGTACAAGTCATATAAGACATTTATATCACATATAAGTCATGCTATCAAAATGGTACAAGTCATCACTTTTCTCCCCCTTTGTCATCAACAAAAAGGAGATGAGACTTTGAAACACACAATTTGTGATCATCAAATCAATAGAGAAAAACAAAATCAGTATTCATCTAGAATTTTTTTTTTTAAAATCCATCTAAGGAGAAGGTTCAATTTTCATTCAAAAGATGATAGGCTTCGAACTTGATATTAAGAGTAAACAGAACAGAATAAAAAGAGTAAACAGAACATCAATTAATCGTTAGGAGGTAATCCACAGTGCTGATACATAACATCTATTTTTTGATTCATTTGTCGTAGTTCCTTCAAGATTTCAATTTGCTGGAGTTGAATTTATTCTTGCTGCGATTTGAGTTGTTCTTGTTGGAATTTGATCTGAGACAGTTCTTCCATAATGAGTCCTTTAGAGGATGAAACAGGAGCCGAAGGTGGTGCGCTAAAGGGACTAGGAGGAGGAGATTCATTTCCCCTAAAAATTGGTGTTTCTGGTTGTTCTACTGGTGGAGGAATAGGATCAGTCCTTCTAGGTTGCCTTACCCATATTTCATTGTTAAATGTGCACCTAAGTCTCTTTAGTAGATTTTTATTGATGATGTTATATCTATCACTTTGAATTGTTTTTCTTCATCGGGTAGGATGCAAATGTCATAGGCAAGAAGAAATCTAGTGATTAACCCACCATATGGCAACATAGTATCTTTAGCTATAATATCCTGCATGTGTTGCCGTATTGAGTATCCAAAACAGTTATGTTGACCAGTCATAATCCAATACATGGTGCTTATCTCTATTAGACTCATTTCATCAAGATGATATTGCTTAGGGAATAATATGCTTGTTATGATATGATGAAGAATCTTAGAATTAAAAGGTAGTAAGTGTTCACAACTCTTGGGTATTATTCCGAGGTCCGAGTTTGCAAAAATAGTTTCGACAGCTTCGGTGTAAGTTGCTCCTATTATATTAACATCTCATTTACCTTTAAAATAGCAGCCCCTATCTTTTTCAGTGATTCCAATTAGTTCACAAATAGTATTATCAGAAATCCTAATTTGTGTTCCTAAAAGGTAAGTACTTAAGGCTATCATCATCTACCCATAGGTTTGCATAAAAGAGCCTAACTAACCTAGGATAAATTGGTTCATCTATTTGTAGGAGAGGTAGGGCCTCTAGATGAGCAAACCACCTAATGGGTTCTAAGTCTCCTAGTTCATCGAGATCAACGTGTTTACCCTTATGGATACACCTTGTTTCAAATTTTGGAAACCTAAGGGCATCTTCTTTGGATCTAAAAAGATCGTGGTCATATGAATCTCCTTCAATCCTTTTCCCTTTTGATCTCTTAGGGGCCATTGTCTAGACAAGATGATAGAAAAAAATATGAAATTGTAATGAGTAGGTAAAACAAGAAGAAGGGGAAGGAAAGATTTTACCTTATGGAGTGTTTCTTGGAGGATGGAGAGCTTGGACCAATAAGAATCCCTTTCCAAGACTTCTAGAGGTTAGAATGAGAGTTAGGAAGTTTTTGGGAGAGTTTGAGGGAGGTCTGCATGGGTTGGGGGCGGTGTCACCGTCGGCCCTAACCATTTGGAATTTATAGGGTGTCTCGGGCGGTGCCACCGCCAAACCGAGCGGTGCCACCGCCAAACCGAGCGGTGCCACTGCCTGGCGCCCGAGCGCTCAGGCGGTGCTACCATCGGTTCTAGCGGTGCCACCGCTAGCATGCTGCGGAAGAAGAAGAAAAAAAAAAAAATTTCTTCCCCTTTTGTTTTTCAAAGGTGTTTGACTCAAGATAGGTTAAGATAATGATATGTCCTTTTGAATCGAAGGAGAATGATGAAGTTAAATCCATAGAAGAACGGAAAAGGATGAGACATTTTTTGAAAAATATATTCAAACAAGCTTATTTTCAGGGACAATTTAACATGCCTAGTTCCCTTCTAATGAATTCAAATTGGTCTTCATTTAAGGCTTTTGTAAAAATATCTGCCAATTGATGCTTTGTGTCAATAAATTCTAAAGCAACATTATTGTTAAGGACATGATCACGTATGAAATGATGCCTAATATCGATATGCTTAGTTCTAGAGTGCTGAATTGGATTTTTGGTAAGACATATGGCACTAGTATTATTACATTTTATGGGAACGTTTTTGAAGTGAATTCCATAGTCTTCTAATGTATTTTTCATCCAAACAACTTGTGCACAGCATGCACTTGTAGCAATGTATTCGACTTCCGTCATAGATAGTGCAACTGAATTTTGTTTCTTAGAAGTCCAAGAAACAAGTGCATGTCCTAAAAATTAGCATGTTCCGGATGTACTTTTTCTATCTATCCTGCATTCGCCAAAATCGGCATCTGCATAAGCTATTAAATCGAATTTTTCAGATTTTCGATACCACAATCCTAAATTTGGAGTTCCTTTAAGATACCTAAATATTCTTTTAACACTTTTAAGATGAGATAATTTAGGATTAGATTGAAACCTAGCGCAAAGTCCTACACTAAACATAATATCCGGTCTAGTCGCGGTGAGGTAGAGTAGACTACCTATCATTCCCTTATATATTTTTTGATCGAAATTTTTACTATCTTCATCCATATCTAACTTAGTCGAGATACTCATAGGGGTGTTTGTTGCTTTTGAATTATCTATGTTAAATCGTTTTAACAATTCTAATGTACATTTAGATTGGTTAAGAAATATACCATCACTAAGTTGTTTGATTTGTAATCCCAAAAAGAAAGTTAATTCACCCATTAAACTCATTTCAAATTCATGACTCATACATTTGGCAAATGATTCACATAGTGATTCATCCGAAGAGCCAAAAATAATATCGTCAACATAAATTTGCACAATAAGAAAATTATTTTCAAAATGTTTGATAAACAATGTAGTATCAACCTTGCCTTTGGTAAAATTATTTAAAAAAAGAAAGGAACTAAGCCTTTCATACCAAGCTCTAGGAGCTTGTTTCAAGCCACAGAGAGCCTTAGTCAATTTGAATACATGATTAGGAAGAAGAGAATTTTTAAATCCGGGAGGTTGTTCGACATACACTTCAGAAATAAAACCATTCAAGAAAGTACTTTTGACATCCATTTGAAACAGTTTAAATTTATTACTACTGGCATAGTCAAGGAGCATCCTTATGGCTTCTAATCGAGCCACGGGAGCGAAGGTTTCTTCGTAATCGATACATTCATTTTGGTTGAAACCTTTGGCCACTAATCTAGCCTTGTTTCTAACCACGATACCATTTTCGTCTTGCTTATTTCTAAAGACCCATTTAGTACCAATGACTAAATGGTCACTAGGTCTAGGAACAAGCTTTCATACCTTATTCCTCTCAAATTGATTTAATTCCTCTTGCATTGCAAGAACCCAAAAATCATCTTTTAAGGCCTCGTCAATGCATTTAGGTTCGATTTGAGAGAGGAAGGCGGTGTTAGCACAAAAATTCTTGAAAGAGGAACGAGTTTGAACCCCTTTTGATGTATCTCCTATAATTAGCTCCTTTGGATGAGCATCTATATAATTCCATTCCTTGGGTAAGGAAATTTCGGAAGAAGGTGCATCCAAGTTGCTATTTTGAGGAGGGGGTTCATTTAAATTCAAATTATCAAAACCAAGATCATAATCAAAATCATTTTTCTTTAAATTAGAAATTTCATTAAAAACTACATGAATAAACTCTTCTATTACTAAGGTTCTTTTGTTAAAAACCCGAAAAGCCTTAGAAACGGAAGAGTAACCAAGAAAGATGCCTTCATCGGATTTAGCATCAAATTTTCCTAAGGCATCCCTTTCATTCAAAATAAAGCATTTACAACCGAAAACTTTAAAATAGAAAATATTTGATTTTTTGTTATTCCATAATTCATAGGGAGTTTTTGATAGGGATGGTCTTATTAGGACTCTATTCATGATGTAGCAAGTCGTATTTATGGCTTCGGCCTAAAAATACTTAGGTAAACTATGTTCATTTAACATCGTTCTTGCCATTTCTTGCAGGTTTCTATTTTTTCTTTCAACTACTCCATTTTGTTGGGGATTCCTTGGAGTGGAGAAGTTGTGATTGTATCCATTAACTTCACAAAAATTTTGAAAGTCACGGTTTTGAAATTCGCCACCGTGATCACTCCGAATTGATGAAATCATGAAACCTTTTTCGCTTTGAGTGAGTTTACAAAATTTAGAGAAACACTTGAAACAATCACTTTTGTGAGCTAAGAAATAGGTCCAAGTGTATCTAATATAGTCATCCACAATTACAAACGCATATTTGCTTCCCCCTAGACTTGTCGTGTCAATTGGTCCAAATAAGTCCAAATGAATCAATTGTAATGGTCTAGTGGTGCTAATTTGAGTTTTTGGTTTGAAACTAGTTTTTATTTGTTTATCTAGTTGACATGCATCGCATACTTTGTCATTAATAAACTTTATATTTGGAATTCCTCGTACTAATTCTCTAGATGAGATCTTAGATATTAGTTTCATGCTTGCCCTATGCCAAAGCCAAGCATCATCATTTAAAGTGGAGAAGCACATTTCATTACTTAGTTCATCAAGGTTGATGGTGTAGACATTATTTTGTTTTAATGCAATCATAGTCATGTTATGGTTTGGTTTTTCAATAATACACACATTTGATTCAAATCTAACGATATAACCTTTATCGCATAATTGACTAACACTCAAGAGATTATGTTTCAATCCATCAACTAGTAAGACATCATCAATAGAAAATTTTAATTTGTTACCTATGGTTCCCTTGCCAATGATTTTGCCTTGGTTGTTGTTTCCGAAGGTGATGTACCCTTCTTCTTTGCTAGTGAGCATAGAGAAATACGATGGATCTCCAGTCATATGTCTTGAGCATCCATTATCTAGATACCATCTCTTGCTCCAAGCTTGTGATGGTGTATGTTTCTACAAGAAGGGATTATTTTTAGGTACCCATTTTCTTTTGGGTGCCTTAAAAACTGATTTAACTTGTTCATCATATTGTATAGAACTGATCATGGTTCCTTTAGGAACCCAAATCAGTTTGTTCAGACTAATTTTCTTGAATGGACATTTATAAGTTTTATGTCCATATTTGCAACAAAAGTTGCAATTGCTTTGGTGCTGAACATGTAAGATAGGGCCTTTAATGAAGGTGGTTGGATTTTGGTGAGGACTTCTCACATATCCGATTACACTTCTCTTAGGAACGTGACCCTTATTTGTAAGGATCATGTTCAAAGACTTGCTACCAACCTCGAATTTCTTTAAGGTGTCCTTAAGTAGCAAGTTCTCCTTTTGGAGAGGGGAGATTATTGAATCTCGTATTTTGATGATGAAACTACTTGATATATGTTTATGATTTAATCTGCGTTTTGAGTGACGCAGGATGCTTCGATCAGGATGAGACAATTAAAGCAGGAACATGTCAGAAGATTGGACGTCGGGCCGGTAGATCGGTCGATGTATCGACAGAAGGCTCCGGGCAGTTGACTCGGGCATCGGGCCAAGAAGAGCGGTTATTGTGCCAAGGATATCGGAGTTGCGGAGTCAACTGGCCGATTGGGCAATAGGCCGCAGGAGAGGACGATGCGCCAAAGAATCAGACGAAGCGTCGAGGGACCAATGACATGCCGGATAACTTGGTTAATTGCTTAGGATTAATTGTCTCGATCGAAGTTTTGCTTTAATTATGCAGGATTAACTATGATAACGATGAAGACATAAAGCGAAACAAAGTGTTGGAGTCAAGCGCGAAGGATTTGTTGCGAGTTCGAGAGTTCGACGGAAGTCCGAAGGTTCGTCGCGAATGCTACCGGAGCTCGCCGAGAAAGATCGGAGCTTGCCGAAGAAGCTCATTGGAACTCGCTAAGATCAAATCGTGAAGTCTAGGAGCTTGCCGAGAGTCCGCAGAATGGTTTCCGAGAGTTCATCGGAAGACCGCCGGAAGTTTGCCGGAAGCTCGCCAAAAGATGTCTTGACTTGCGGACTTTGTAATAGCTTAGAAAATGTCTTTAAATTCATAATTAGCACGTTAATTAGGGTTAGGATTAGGTGTTAATCCTATAACCCAAGTAGGGGCCAATTAGGCCCAAGTTCGGATTGGTTTGGGCCAAGTTTGGAGCCAAACCAAGTGAGCTGAAATAGTGAAAGAGGTGGCACCGCCAGGGTTGGAGGTGGCACCGCCCAGGAGAGGATCTCCCAGCGAAGCTGGGCGGTGCAACCGCCCCAGGCAGGAGGTGGCACCGCCTGGGCTCAGTCTCCGAGCGAGACTGGGCGGTGCAACCTCCCCTGACAGAGGTAGCACCGCTTGAGCTCGGTCTTCGAGCTCTAGCAGGAGAGGTGCAACCTCCTAAGTCAGGAGCCAGACTCCGAGCCAGACTCAGGCGGTGCAACCGCCCCTGACAGAGAGGTGCAACCGCTTGGGCTCAATCTTCGAGCTCTGCCAGGCGGTGCAACCTCTTCAATCAGGAGGTGCAACCGCCTGATCCCGAAATTCCGGGATTTGATCGTTTTGAGCTCCAAATTTGAACTGGGGCCTATAAATACCCCACCCATTCAGCACAGAAAGAGCAAGAGACCTACACCGAAATCTTGATTCTTTCTGTGATTCTAAGAGCTCAAAATTGTTGTAAAGCCTTTAAGTCTCCTCCTTCTGTTCTTTAAGCTTCTGAATTGTAAAAGTGAGGAGAGAAAGGTTCTGTAAGGGTTGTCTCCTGAGCCCATCAAAAGGAGTGAAACTGTAAAAGGGCAGTTGGCCTTCGCCCATTGAAGGAAGGCAGCTAGTTGACGTCGGTGACCTCGTCGGAGGAGGAAGCCAAAAGTGGAGTAGGTCAAGACTGACCGAACCACTCTAAATCTCTAGTTTGCTTTTATTTCGAGTACCTTATCATTACTGCAAACCTCCTACATAACTACTGCTCTCTGCGCCTCTACGAACAAGTTCTAAGTGCTGATCTTTTCGAATCTGCATTCAGACGTAAATTTGTGTTTTTCGTACGATCAGCTTACATTTGTGTTTTGATTCTGCAAAACTGTCTTCTGCGCTTTTTATGAACTAGCTTCTAAGTTTAGATCCCTTTGAAACTGTTTTAGACGCAAACTACGTTTAGACGTAAAACTGCGTTTAGACGCAAACTGCGTTTAGACGTAAAACTGCGTTTAAACGTAAACTGCGCAAACTGTGTTTAAACATAAAACTGTGTTTTAGACGTAAACTTCTTTTAAACGTAAAACTACGTTTAGACATAAAACTGCGTTTAGACGCAAACTGCGTTTAGACGTAAAACTACGTTTAGACGTAAACTGAGTTTAGACGCAAAACTGTGTTTAGACGCAAACTGCTTAAACTGTGTTTAGACGTAAAACTGCGTTTAGACGTAAACTGAGTTTAGACGCAAAACTGCGTTTAGACGTAAAACTGTGTTTAGACGCAAAACTACGTTTAGACGCAAACTGTATTTAGACGCAAACTCAGTTTAGACGTAAATTGTGCTTAGACGTAAACTGCGCTTAATCTTAAGTAATCTTAGAATCGGCTTTTACATCGAAATCGTTTTTTTCGGATGAATGCAGCTTTCGTTTTTAAATCGCTGAAAGATTTCCGCTGCACTAATTCACCCCCCCCCTCTTAGTGCTCTCGATCCTAACATCTAGATCATGACATTTTATACATGGAGCTAAACTATCATGATATTCAGTCTTTAATTTATCGACATTACAAGTGAGACTATTATGCTCCTTTTTTAGCAATTTGTATTTTTTACTAATTGTCCTACATTCATCAAATAACTCATGGAAGACATTTAATAATTCATGATAAGGTAAATCTGTATCAATTAAATCTGTTACCTCTTCTCCAATGGCCATTAGGGCGTAATGAGCAACTTACTCGGTGTTGAACTCCTCTTCTTCGGATGCGCTTGAATCATCCCACGTTGCCTTGAGCGCCTTCTTCTTTGATGTTCTCTTTGTGGCTTGAGGACAATCATTCTTGTAGTATCCCAGTTTTTTGCACTCATAGCAAATCACTTGGTCCTTCTTGTATTCAAATTTATTTTTTATATTATTTTTAAATTTGTTCTTTCTTAAATATTTTTTAAATTTTTGAGTCAAAAGTGCAATGTCATTGTCACTGTCCTCATCACTTGATGTTCCTTTCAAGTGATCTTCTTATGATGTGAGTGTCATGTCCTTGCTGTTCTTTGGAAGGGGGTTCTCGAGCTCGTCATGAGCTTGACATGTCATTTCGTAGGTCATTAGAGACCCAATAAGTTCTTCAAGAGGGAATGTTTTAAGGTCTTTGGCCTCTTGTATGGCCGTAACTTTTGGATCCCAACTTTTAGGGAGGGATCTTAAGATTTTAGTTACTAGTTCAAAGTTAGTAAAATCTTTACCAAGAGCTTTGAGTCCATTGATGACATCCGTGAACCGGGTGTATATGTCTCCGATGGACTCACTTGGTTTCTTTCGAAAAAGTTCGTAAGAGTGCACAAGGATGTTGATTTTGGACTCTTTCACTCGGCTAGTGCCTTCATGAGTGACCTCAAGAGTTCTCCAAATATCAAAAGCCGAATCACAAATTGAAATACGATTAAATTCATTTTTGTCTAGTGCACAAAACAAGGCATTCATAGCCTTTGCGTTTAAAGCAAAAACCTTCTTCTCCGATTCATTCCATTCGCTCATCGGAAGAGAAGATTTTTGAAATCTGTTTTCAACAATAGTCCAAAGCTCGAAATACATGGAAATGAGGAAGATCCTCATACGAGTCTACCAATAAGTGTAATCCGACCCATTAAACATGGGTGGACGTGTGATGGAATGACCCTCATGTATGCCGGAGTAAGCCATCTCTCTTGGGTATCAAACAAAATATGAGAGTGAGCCTTGCTCTGATACCAATTGTTAGGATCGGAGCGGCACTAAGAGGGGGGGGTGAATTAGTGCAGCGGATTAAAATGTCAATTTTGACAAATCTTTCGTACGATAAAAATCGAACTCGGAAGTGCTTAACTTGAAAGTGTATTCGTAAAGTTGTGCAGCAAAGGTAATGAGGAAATAAAGCACGTAAGAAGGTTTGCAGTAATGTAAATAGCAATAATGAAATGCAAACCAGAGATCACGCCGATTTTAAAGTGGTTCGGTCAAATGACCTACATCCACTTGCAAGGCCCTCTTCGATGAGAGGCTCCCACCTTCCACTAGCAAATCTCTTGAAAGGGAAGGGCAAATACTCCTCTTACAACTTTTTACAAGCGGTTCACTCTCTTACAGATTTTTAGCAAGAAAGAAGGAGGCGAACACTAGCAAATTGAAAACAAGACTTGCTAAGACTTTTCTAAGACCTTTCTCTCAATCAATTGCTTCTCAAAAAATTATAATCTCAGCTGAGATTTGAGGGGTATTTATAGGCCTCAAGAGGATTCAAATTTGGGCTCCAAAATTTGAATTCTCTTTGGTTACCGATGCTGGCGGTGCCACCGCCTATCAATGGCGGTGCCACTGCCTGTCAGTGTCTGACACTGACAATGGACTGGCGGTGCCACCGCCTGGCTCTCGGGTGATGGGCAATGGCACCGCCCAGTCTGGCGATGCCATCGCCCAATCTAGCGGTGCTACCGCTAGACCCTTCAGTTCACAGGTTGGGCTTTAATTTCAACCCAAACCAAGTCTAATTTTGGGCCCAGTTGGCCCCTAACCAGGATATAGGATTATCTCTTAATCCTAATCCTAATTACATGTGAACTACATAACTAAAAACATCCTAAGCAAGTTTTCAACCGCGAACGTCGAGTCTTGTTCCGGCGAGCTTACCGACGAACTTCTTCCGACGGACTCCCAGCAAGCTCCCGATCTTGTGATGACTTTAATGAGTAGCCGAGCCTTCTCGGTGACCTCCGCGAACCTCCGACGATCTCTTCGGCAAACTTCCGAAAATTCCGACAGGTTCCCGATTTCTTCTCGGTTGGTTCCGGCAACATCTCCGACGATTCTTCGGTCTCTTAAACGTCCATTGAACTTGACTCCGGTATTCTTGCTTTGTGTTTTCTGGTTATCGTAGTTAATCCTGCACACTTAACTCAATAATATGGATTAGATCAATTTTCCCATCAATTGATTTTATCATCAAAATCTGAGATTCAACAGAAGTGACTCACGAAGGCACAAGTAGAGTGAAAGAGTAAAAAATCAATCTTTTGATACATTCTTTTGAACTCTTCCGAATGAAACCGAGTGAGACTATTGGCGACATGTATATCCGTTTCACGGATGTCGTCAATGGTCTAAAAGGACTTGGCAAAAGTTTTTCGGATTTTGAGCTCGTAAATAAGATTCTAAGATCCCTTTCTAAGAGTTGGGACCCTAAAATCACTGCTATTCAAGAGGCTAAAGATTTAAACAACTTCCCTTTTGAAGAACTAATCGGGTCATTAATGACCTATGAAATGATTTGCAAGGCTCATGAAGAGCAAGAAGACATCCTTCCGAAGAACAGGAAAGTTATGACACTTAGAACTTTAGATGACCACTTGAGAGAAAACTCAAGTGATGAGGACTGTGACGATAACTTAACACTTCTAACAAGGAAATTCAAAAAATTCATTAAGAGAAACAAGTTTAAAAGTGATACAAAAAAATAAACTTGAACCCAAAAAGGACCAAGTTATTTGCTACGAGTGCAAAAAGCCGGGACACTACAAAAGTGATTGTCCCCAAGCCAAGAAGAGAACATCAAAGAAGAAGGCGCTCAAAGCAACGTTAGATAACTCGAGCGCATCCGAAGAAGAGGAGTCCAACAACGAACAAGTTGCTCATTATGCCTTAATGGCCATCGGAGAAGAGGTAACAAATTTAATCGATGCAGATTTATCATTTGATGAATTATTAAATGCGTTCCATGACTTATTTGATGAATGCAAAACAATTAATAGAAAATATAAATTACTAAAAAATAAGCATGATAGTCTTGCTAGCAATTTTAATAAATTAAAAATTAAATATTATGATAGTTTAACTCAATGTGAAAAATGTTATGATCTAGAAACTATCCCAAAGGAAAACTTGCTACTTAAGGACACCTTGAAAAAATTCGAGGTTGGTAGCAAGTCTTTGAATATGATCCTTGTAAAAAGGGGTCACGTTCGCAAAAGAAGTGGAATCGGATTTGTGAGAAGTCCTCACCAAAATCCAACCACCTTCATAAAAGGCCCCATCTTATATGTTCGACACCAAAGCAAATGCAACTTTTGTTACAAATATGGACACAAAACGCATTAGTGTCCATTTAAGAAAATTAGTCCGAACAAATTAATTTGGGTTCCTATAGGAACCATGATAAACTCTATGCAACATGATAAACAATATAGATTAGTTTTTGAGGCACCCAAAAGCAAATGGGTACCTTAAAATTATCCTTTCTTGTAGATACATACACCATCACAAGCTAGGAGCAAGAGATGGTACCTTGATAGTGGATGCTCAAGGCATATGACCGAAGATCCATCTCAATTCTCTAAGCTCACTAGTATAGACGAAGGCTATGTCACCTTCTGAGACAACAACAAGGGTAAAATCATTGGCAAAGGAACCATAGGTAACAAATCCAACTTCTTTATTGAAGATGTTTTGTTAGTTGATGGTTTAAAACTTAACCTCTTAAGCATTAGTCAATTATGTGATAAAGGATATATCGTCAAATTCGAATCTAATGCTTGCATCATTGAAAAACCACATAAAAACACATCAATGATTGCATTAAAACAGAATAACGTATACACCATTGACATCAATGATCTTTACAATGAAATGTGTTTCTCGATTTTGAATGAGGATGATTGGCTTTGGCATAGGAGATTAGGTCTTGCTAGCATGAAACTAATCACTCAATTATCATCCAAAGAACTTGTACGAGGAATTCCTCATATCAAGTTCATCAAAGATAATGTGTGTGATGCTTGTCAATTAGGAAAACAAATTAAGAGTAGTTTCAAATCTAAGAATCAAATAAGCACCTCTAGGCCCTTATAATTGATCCATATGGACTTGTTCAGACCAATCTCTACATCAAGCCTAGGAGGTAGCAAATACGCCTTTGTCATTGTAGATGACTATAGTAGATACATATGGACTTATTTCTTGTAACACAAAAATGAATGCTTTAGATATTTCACCAAGTTTTGTAAACTTGTTCAAAATGAAAAGGGTTTTATGATTTCATCAATTCGAAGTGATCACGGTGGTGAATTTCAAAACTGTGATTTCCAAGAATTTCGTGAATCTAATAGATACAACCATAACTTCTCTACTCTAAGAAATCCTCAACAAAATGGAGTAGTAGAAAGAAAGAATAGAAATATATAAGAAATGACAAGAACCATGTTGAATGAACATAGCCTACCCAAATACTTTTGGGCCGAAGCCGTAAATACTGCATGCTATATTTTGAATAGAGTTCTAGTAAGACCCTTACTCACCAAAACTCCCTATGAGTTATGGAATAATAAAAAACCCAATGTTTCATATTTTAAAGTTTTTGGGTGTAAGTGTTTTATCTTGAATGAAAAAGATACCTTAGGAAAATTTGATGCTAAATCTGATGAAGGAATTTTTCTTGGTTATTCTTCGATTTCTAAAGCTTTTTGTATCTTCAATAAAAGAACTTTAATTATAGAAGAATTCATTCATGTTGTTTTCAATGAGATTTTTGAAATCAAGAAAAATGATTTTGATGATGATGTTAACTTCGATTCTTTGAAATTAAATGTAACCCCTTCTCCAACTAGCAACTTGGATGCATCCACTTCGGAAACATCGTTACCCAAGGATTTGAAGTATGTAGATGCTCATCCTAAGGAGCTAATCCTAGGAGACACATCTAAGGAGGTTCAAACACGTTCTTCTCTTAAAACTTTTTGTGCCAACGCCGCTTTTCTCTCCCAAATTGAACCTAAATGTATTGATGAAGCCATGAAAGATGATTCATGGATTATCACAATGCAAGATGAGTTAAATCAATTTGAGAGAAATGAGGTGTGGAAGCTTGTTCCTAGGCCAAATGACCATTTAGTTATTGGTACTAAATGAGTCTTTAGAAATAAGCAAGATGAATATGGTATCGTGGTTAGAAACAAGGCTAGATTAGTGGCCAAAGGTTTCAACCAAGAAGAATGTATCGATTACGAAGAAACCTTCACTCCTGTGGCTAGATTAGAAGCCAAGGATGCTCCTTGCCTATGCTAGTAATAATAATTTTAAGTTATTTCAAATGGATGTTAAAAGCATTTTTTTTAATGGCTTTATTTATGAAGAAGTTTATGTTGAACAACCTCCCGGATTTGAAAATAATAGCCTCCCTAATCATGTATTAAAATTAACCAAAGCTCTCTATAGTTTAAAACAAGCCCCAAGGACTTGGTATGATAGACTAAGTACTTTTTTTATTGAAAATAATTTTACAAAAGGCAAGGTCGATACTACATTGTTTATCAAGAATTTTGAAAATAATTTTCTCATTGTTCAAATTTATGTTGATGATATTATTTTTGATTCTACGAATGAATCTTTTGCTAAGACCATGAGTCTCGAATTTGAAATGTGTTTGATGGGAGAATTAACCTTTTTCTTAGACTTACAAATTAAGCAACTAAGCAATGACATCTTTATTAGTCAAACTAAATATGCTTTAGATCTACTAAAAAGATTTAATATGGTTAGCTCAAAAGCTATTAACACTCCTATGAGCACCTCCACTAAGTTAGAAGTTGATGAAAGTGGAGAAAACTTCGATCAAAAAACTTATAGAGGTATGATAGGAAGTTTACTTTACCTCACTACAACTAGACCAGACATCATGTTCAATGTAGGACTTTGTGCTAGGTTTCAATCGAACCCTAAGATATCTCATCTCAAAGTAGTTAAAAGAATATTTAGATATCTTAAAGGTACCACAAATCTAGGATTATGGTATCCAAAATTCGAGAATTTTGAGTTAATTGCTTATGCTGATGCTGATTTTGCTGGGTGTAGACTAGATAGAAAATACACATCAGGAACTTGTCAATTTTTGGGACATTCCTTTATTTCCTAGTCATTTAAGAAACAAAACTCGATTGCACTATCAACAACCGAAGCTGAGTATATTGCAGCTAGTGCATGCTGTGCACAAGTTGTGTGGATGAAAAACACCTTAGAAGATTATAAAGTCCATCTTAAAAACATTCCCATTAAATGTGATAACACAAGTGCAATATGTTTAACAAAGAATCCCATTCAACACTCAAGAACAAAACATATTAATATTAGACATCACTTTATACGAGATCATGTCACTAATCATAATGTAATCATAGAGTTCATTGATACTAAGCATCAACTAGCTGATATTTTTATAAAACTACTAAGTGAAGAACAATTTGATTTCATTAGAAGAGAATTAGGAATGTTAATATGTTCAAATGCATGAACTTGTTAAAATTATTTTTCGAACTTTATTAATTGAATGATCAAATCACTTGATTGTCATTACATGCCTAAAATTATATGTTGGAAATTATGTGTTTTGGATACAAAAATTTTCATAACAATTAGCATGTTTTGTCTTCATGATTGTATTTGAAAATCTATAGTATAGTCTTGTCCGAATGCATGAAAGTGTTAATTTCATTTTCGGATTCTCTTAACTAGTGGTATCCTAATTATCGGATTTTCTCGATACATTATTCTCTTCCGAACTTAATAAGCATATGTCATATCGAGTTTGATTCTCATCATTGATTTTTGACATATGGAATCAACTAGCAAATACATCTCTCATACACTTATCACGTGAAAAATATTTTTTTGAGAAATGGATTTGATGAAATGATTCCTACTTATAAATTCCTTCTTGAAATATGGATGATAGTGTTTTTACTTGCAAGGATTTGTTTCACATACATATCTTGATCCTTGTAAAAATGAAGTATGATTTAATCTCTCAATGATTTTAACTTCATTAAAAGTAAACTCACAAATGGCTGGTATCACAAATAGCCTTCCTCCTTCATGCAAAAAGATAATAACAAATAAAAAGGAAGAAGTATTCAAAGCTATCTCCATATCATGTTTTCCTTGAGATGTTTGCATAATTGGTATCCTATCACTGACTGTTGGAAAAAGATATGAACCTAGTTATGGCATGAATAATTACAACACTTATGCTTAAAATTTGCTTATATCGTTCTCCATTTTGTTGATGACAAAGGGGAAGAAATATATGAATTGAGACTATGAGTGTCATATTTGAATGAGAAATATATGAATTGATGCTATGAGTGTCATATTTGCACTATGTTATTGTCATATCATGATAAGATATCAAGAACTTGCATAGCAACTTTACTTGTTGATATCCTACCATATAATGCTATGATTGCTAAACACTTGAAATGTTTGCTTTACGTTAAGATATCAAAAACTTAAATTGTAAATTTACATGTTGATATCTTATGTTGAACTACTACCATCATTCATATTTGAAATATAAAACTTGAGAATGGATGTCTAAGTCTTGACATCATTTTCAGTAAGATACATCATGATAGGAATCATGATGGGAGTAATTGATAAGGTTAAGAGTTCTTAACTTATCAATAAGTCTATTAAATTCAAAGGCCTTGAATTCAAGAATGACTTATCTCAAGTATGACATATAGATAGGGGGAGTTAAGGTTAACTCTGTTATCAATTGATTGTCATCATCAAAAAGGGGGAGATTGTTGAATCTCATATTTTGATGATGAAGTCAATAGTCATTTGTTATTTAATCCATATGTTGAGATAAGTGTGTAGGATTAACTACGATGAAAGTAAGACATGCAGCAGAAGTTACGTCGGAGTCAAGACTATGATCACGTTGGGAGTTCGAGAGTTCGACGGAAGTCCGGACGGTCGTCGGAGGTTCTGCGGGAACAAATTCGAGAAGTCCAGGAGCTTGCCAAAAGAAGCTCGTTGGAACTCGCCAAGTGGAACATCGTAAGTCCAGGAGTTTGCCGGAAGTCCGCAGGAGCATCATTGAGGGTTCATTGGATGATCGACGGAAGTTCGCCGGAAGCTCACCGAAAGAAGCGATTGACGCACCGGAGCAAGTTGCAGTAAATGTCTTAAGAAATATCGTAATTAGCATGATGATTATGTTAGAAATGGGAGGTGATCCCATTAACTTAATCTTGGGGCAATTGGGCCGTTGACAGACCCAAATTGGGCCGAATGGATCAGCCCATTCGGACCCAGATTTCTTGGCCAACGGTGGCACCGCTTGGGTCGGCGATGGCACCGCCCAAGGCTCAGTCTTTGAGCTAGTCTAGGTGGTGCAACCACCCCTAACAAGCGGTGGAACCACCTGAGCTCAGTCTCTGAGCTCTGTCAAGCGGTGCAACCGCCCCAGTCATGCGATGGAATCGCTTGGGCTCAGTCTCTTAGCGAGACTAGGCGGTGCAACCGCCCTTATCAAGCGGTGGCACCGCCTAGAGGCTCAGTCTTCGAGCTCTGCCAAGCGGTGCAACCGCCCTTGACAGGAGGTGGCACCGCCCAGAGGCTCAATCTCCAAGCTCTGCCAGGCGGTGCAACCACCCCAGTCAAGCGATGCAACCGCTAAACCCTGAAATTCCGGGAGATGACAGTTTTGAGCTCGGAATTCAAATTGGTTTGGGGCCTATAAATACCCCACCCTTTCAGCAATGAAAGGGCAACCAAATGCACTGAAAATCCAATCTTACTCTGTGATTTTTAGAGCTCAAAAGTGTTGTATGAGTTAAAAGTTCTTCTTCCTCTTTTCTTCTAAGTTTTGATCTGTCAAGAGAGGAAAGAAAATTCTGTAAGGGTTGTCTCCTATGCCCATCAAAAGGAGTGAAACTGTAAAAGGGTGGTTGGCCTTCGCCTATTGAAGGAAGGCCTCTAGTGGACGTCGGTGACCTCATCGGAGGAGGAAGCTAGAAGTGGATGTAGGTCAAGATTGATCGAACCACTCTAAAATTACGGTGCTTTCTGGTTTACATTTATTCTTGTTGCTTACCTTACTGCAAACCCCCATATGTGCTTTACTTCCTCTTTACTTTTGCTGCACTCCTTTACGAACTCGCTTTCAAGTTAAGTTTCCGAAAATGATTTTACGTCGGAAACAATTTCATCGTACGAACGCAGTTTTAAACATCGTAAGTTTTTCGCTGCACTAATTCACCCCACCTCTTAGTACTCTTGATCCTAACAAATATGGCATATTGATAGGGGGAGTTTGTTTAAACTCTAGGAGTTTAGTTAACTCCGTCATCAATTAGTTGTCATTATAAAAAAGGGAGAGATTGTTGAATCTCGGATTTTGATGATAAAACCAATTGATGAGTGTTTATGATTTAATCTGTGTTTCGAGTGATGTAGGATGCTTCGATCAGGGAGAGACAATTAAAGCAAGAAAAATCATGTTGGGCTAGAGGAAAACATGTCAGAAGATTGGACGTCGAGTCGGAGGATCGGTTGACGTATCGACAGAAGGCTTCGGACCATGGATTCGGGCATTAGGGCAAGAAGAGCGAATATTGCACCAAGGATATCAGAGTTGCGGAGTCAACTAGTTGATTGGGCAATAGGCCACAAGAGAGGACGATGCGCTAAAGAATCGGACGAAATCTAGGGACCAATGACATGTCGGACAATATGATTCATGCTTAGTATATTAATTGTCTAGATCGAAGTGAGTTTTACATATGTAGGATTAACTATGATAGCAAGGCATGAAGCAAAATGAAGTCCCGGAGTCAAGAACGTAATTTCATTGGGAGTTCGAGAGTTCGTCGGAAGTCCGGACGTTCATCGGAAGTTCTATAGGAACCAGCCGAGAAGTCCAGGAGCTTGCCGAAGAAGTTCGTCGGAACTCGCAAAGACGATCGTCATGAAGTCCAGTAGCTTGCTGGGAGTCCACTAGAACATTGCCAAGAGATCGTCGGAAGTTCGTTGGAAGATCGCCGGAAGCTCGCTGGAAGAAACTAGACTTACAGACTTGTTTAGCTTAGAATATGTCTTAGGAATCGTAGTTAGCATGTAATTGGGTTTGGATTTGAGCCAACCCAATTAGGGGCCAATTGGGCCCATGTAAAAACTGTTTTGGGCCCAATGAGAGGCCCAAATAGTGTCCCAAGAAGTGGTACCGTTATGGCATAGTCTTCGAGACTGTGTCAAACGGTGGTACCACCGGTCTAGGTGGTAGTACCACTCAAACATAGCCTCCGAGAGGCTACAGGTAGTGGTACCGCCCAGTGTAGTGTCAATTTCAGACTGACACTAGCGGTGGTACCACCCGTGTCTAGGAAACCCAGGATGAGATATTTTTAGGCTCAAAGTTTGAATCAACTTGAGGCCTATAAATACCCCTTTTATCCCTGGTTAAACTATACAAGACTTGAGAGTTAAAATAGAAGGAAACGTTGTTGCAATCTTGTGTGAACTCTTCTCAAAAGTTCTTAAGTGTTAGAATAGTTTGAAAGAGGAGTAAGTGGGGGTGTAAGGGTTATCTCCTAAACCCGGTAAAAGAAGAATTGAGTTGTAAAAAGTGGTTGGTCTTCGCCCATTGAAAGAAATCCGATAGTGGATGCCGGTAGCCTCAACGAAAGAGGAATCAACGAAGTGAATGTAAGTCACGATGATCGAACCACTATAAAAATCTGATTTGCTTTACTTTAAGCATTTTACTTTAAACTGTAAACTGTATTCTCAATACTTGCTATGCTCCTCTTATTGCTTTCAAAGTTAAGTATTTCTGAAATCGGTTTTATCGTACGAAATGAAGAAATTTTCGTAACCGACGTAATTTGATCGCTGCATTAATTGACCCCCCCCCTCCTCTCTTAGTGCCGCTCTTGATTCTAACACTCTTATTTATCAAAAAGAAACAAAGGTGTCACGACAAAATCATACTCAAAATGTAAAACTTTATGAAAGTTTTTAAGATAAACCAATACAACACTTATTTTAATTTTAAAAAAAATTAAAATTTAGGCCTTTTACTCAATAATCTCATTTCAAGTCATTTAATAAGATTTTCTTTGAGTAAGATCTTTAATCAATTATTTTCTTATAAAGATTAAATCATATTTAACTCAATAAAATGATTATAATATCTTAAAATCATTCTTTAGTTGAATTATTACATCATTTTTAAAATATAAATCTCAAAGTCTCGAACAGGCCCTCAAAATTATTGTTTTGATATGATAAATCATGATCTAAATTTGATGGATTAACCGATATATCAACTTCTTTTGATTATTAAAATTATTAAACTAAAATTAATAATAGTATATTTAGAAACATAAATTAATTTTAATGAAGTGATCAGTGGTATTAGATCAGATGTAGGAGAAGGTAGTCGACAACAGTGATAGCCTCTGGTGAGAGAAGGCAGCCTGCTTGAACAGTGGTGAAGGATGTGATCATGGTGAAATCAGCGAATCAATCAAACATGGAGTAAGCGACAACTTGCTTCGATGAACCAATAGGAATCTAATCGCCGGATGATCCGATCACTGATCAGAGGCGGCAATAGGAAACTACAGCGAACGCGAAGAGAGAGAGAGAGAGAGAGTGCAGCGATCTGAAATCAGCAAAGCAGGGGAAGATAGACGGCTCTAAGAAGACCCCAAGTGATGAAAATTGGGCATCCACTGCCCGGTATCAGCTTTGACAAGCCAGGATGGTTGAGGGCATAAGAGCCGGTGGTTGAGGATCCGCCACTTTTGATGAGACAAGCCGAGCGAAGGGAAAGGGTTAAGGGCAGCGACGAGGTTGGTGGTGATGCGGATGTGGAAGTGAAATTGGAAGTCGCCGTGATAGGGAGGTGAGTAGCGAGGAAACATGAGAAGGGGAGAGGTGAGCAGCGAGAGAGTCGTCGTAGTTAGGTGACGCTACAGGGAAGAGGGACGGAGGAGAGGCCGCGTGTGAGTGGCGCAGGCAGCGATGCGATTGTGTTCGAGAACAACGGCTACAAAGAGAGTCTTTGCGGATGGATCTGATCGTCGATAAGAAGGATAGCGATGGGTGGAATCAGATCGCTGATCTCTTAGGTAATTGTGGGGTTATTAGTCAACGATGAAAATAGCGCAACAGAGGATTGGAGGACTCCCCGATGAAGAGCGCCGCGGAACACTACAGATTCGTTGTTTTGCGATGGAAGATTTTCAGAATAAAGGGAATATTAGCTCTAATATCATATTAGAATAGAAAAAAATATTGATAGTAATTCTGATACATCATAATCTTATTTATAAAATAAAAAATTAATCAATCTCAAAAAAATTAAAATCTTTATTATTTCGTAGGAATAAAAAAAACAATGATGACTATATCATTTTTTAATATATAAATTTTTATTACGTCATGAGATACTTGATGTTTGCAACAATTTTTTATTTTTATTGTCTGCATATTACTAGTCTGGAGAACTGAGGGACCACGCAAGCAAGATTGAAGTTCTCCGTGGTAGGTCTTCCTCTTTCCACCTTCCACCTTCCGATCAAAGCCAAGACCAATCTTCTGCATCAACCCACAACACTCATTCTGCATCCACCAAACTTTGATGATTCCCATCTCCGCACTTCCCTGTCCCGTTACCTTCAAAGTCATGCTCCACATTGCATGATCATACATACCATCGCCACCGCCAACTTATTCCAAGCTCTTCTCTTCAACCATGTCCCCTTCTTTCTTACTCCTCCTGCTGTTCCTCCTTGGCTTCACCACGACTCCCGCGACCACCCGCTGCACCACCGCGACCTTCATCAAGACCTACCAGAAGTGTGTCACCCTCCCCACTCAAGGGGCATCCTTGGCCTGGACATACCACCCCTTCAACGCCACCCTCGACCTCGCCTTCTCCGGCACCTTCATCTCCCCCTCCGGTTGGGTTGCGTGGGGCCTCAACCCCGACTCGCCCGCCATGACCGGCGCCCACGCCCTCGTTGCCTTTCCCGATCCCTCCTCCGGCGGTCTCCTCCTCCTCCCCTTCGTCCTCGACCCCTCCGTCAGGATCCAGAACGCCCCGCTCGTCTCCCGCCCCTTCGGCCTCCGTCTTCTCTCTTCCTCCGCCGTCCTCCGCGGCTCCCGCTCCCCCAGCGACGGCTCTGCCGTCCTTATCTTCGCCACCCTCTGGCTCTCCCCCAACCACACCCGCGTCCACCACGTGTGGAACCGCGGCCTCTACGTCCAGGGCCGCTCCCCGACCATCCACCCGACCGCGCCCTCCGACCTCGCCTCCCGCGCCACCATCGACGCTGCGTCCACTGCAGCCGAGACGGCGCCGCAGGCGCCAGACGCGCTCCGGTCGGCCCACGCCGCGCTGAACGCCGCGTCGTGGGGGCTCCTCCTGCCTGCGGGCGTCGCGGTGGCCCGCTACCTGGGGCATCGCGCGTCGCGTGGACCGTCATGGCTCTACGCGCACGCGGCAACGCAGGTCGCCGGCTTACTGCTTGGCACCGCAGGGTTCGCGATCGGGATCGTGATGGGCAACCGCCCGCGGGGCGCGGAGCACCGGCTGCACCGAGGACTGGGGGTCGCGGCGTTCGTGACGGCGGCGCTGCAATCAGCGGCGCTGCTGTTCCAGCCGAAGGCCACCAACAGGTTCCGCAAGTACTGGAAGTCGTACCACCACTTGGTGGGCTACGGGTGCGCGGTGGTGGGGGTGGCGAACGTGTTCCAGGGGTTCGACGTGATGGGGCTCGGCCGGTCGTACTGGAAGCTGGCCTACTGCCTGGCACTGTCGACGTTGGCCGGCGTCTGCGTTGCGTTGGAGGTTAATTCGTGGGTGGTGTTCTGCAGGAATGCGGAGGAGGAAGAGGAGACGACGACAACGACGACAAGAGAAGGTGATTCGATGGAGGGAGGAAGGGCATCGAGTTCTCAAAAGCAAGGTCTGAGCCTCTAGTTCTACATCCTGATACACACCAAATGAAGCCAATCTATTTCTAATTATTATTGCATTTCAATTTTGTGGAAAAGTAAAATCAAAACCATGTTCATCGATTAGTGCTATTCAAGCTTAGGAATGAATGATCAATGATGAGCCAAAGCTCTTAATGTTTTTATCACTATTCTTAACACAACCCCACACGTTCACTTAAATTTTCTATCAGCATCATTGCATATAAAAGTTTCAACCACTAGATTTTAGTTTATATTTAACCCATCTTTTTTCATTTCTGTCTAATTTTTGTAAAAAGGATAGGTATTATAAAATTAACTTGATCAGCATAAGTATGATTAATTAAGATGATATAAGGGGATGAGATAGATGGTACACTATAGGCAAATTACTCATCTAGAGAGGAAAACTCATTTATGAAATTTTTGTGATAAGGTAAATGTTTCAAGAAGAATACAGAAAAAATATGTTGCATAACTATAATGTCAGCCATCAAAGAAAGAAAAATAAAACTTAAGTTAGCGTGTGCCAGTAATGCACAACCAATCTCGCACTTTTTGGAAGTATTGAAGTATTGATGAGCATTGGAGAACATGCTGAGTATCATGCTAATGAAATGTTCAAGAGATTACAGGCCTAATGAACTGTTATTGCTGGACACCGACCAAGATGAGGATCGTGCTTAACTAGTTATCCGGCGTATTGGGCATGAATGCAAGGACTCCGTCTACTGGTGGTATATTGTTGGATTGCGACTAGTTAAATTATGGGACAGATCTAATCATTATACTAGATTCTGGATTGTTCAATTTTCCACCCAATATAGTTTTTTTTTTTTTTTTAATAAGCTCAGATGCGAGGGGTTAGGGTGCATGTCTACAACGAAAGTAACTTTTTTTTTTTTTAATGATAAGCAATGATTAGTGAATTGGAGGAATATATATATGTATATATACATATATATACATATACATATATATATATATATATATATATATATATATATATATATATATGTATATATATATATATATACATATACATATATACATATACATATATATATATATATACATATATATACATATATATACATATATACATATATATACATATATATATATACATATATATATATATATACATACATATATATATATATATACATATATATATATATATATATATATACATATATATATATATATATATTGTTAGGATCAAGAAAGACACTAAGAGGGGAGGTGAATTAGTGCAGCAGAAAAACTTTCGTTATTTAAAAAAAAACTTATTTCGATTAAAATCGATTCGAGAATAGTTTCAATTCAATTCGTTTTGGAAAGAATTTGAACTTGAAAGCTTTCGTGAAAGTGCAAGAGAAGACTAAGGTGATTTGCAGTAATGTAAATTGCACAAATGAAAAGCGTCGGTTTCGTAAAGTCTTCGTACGATTAAAGTCGATCTCGGAAGGTGTTTACTTGAAAGCGTATGTAAATATAGCTAAAGCACAGTAACAAGGAGAGACAGTTTGCTATAAAAGAAAGTTACTCAAAGTAAATGCAAATCGAGTTTTAGAGTGATTCGGTCAATATGACCTATATCCACTTTCAGATTCATCATCCGACGAAGTCATCAGTGTCTTTTAAAGGCCTTCCTTCAATAGGTGAAGACCGAACACCTCTTTACAACACTTTCTCCTTTTCTCGGGTTTCGGAGATGAACCCTTACAAGTCTCATTCCTCTTTCTTGGATGGTTACAAGGCTAAGAGATCAAGGAGGAGAACTCTAACTTTTACAAAACTTTAAGGCTCAAGAACTCAATATTATGCCAATAGGTTTCATGCATTCCATGTAGAAAAGGGTAGGGTTTTTATAGGCTCCAATGGCTTCAAAAATGGAGCTAAAATGTGTCTAATCCCAGATTTTCGGGGTCCTTGCGGTACCACCGCCATTACTGGACGGTACTACCGCCTGATACCTGACACTGGGCGGTACCACCACATGACAAGGGTGGTACCACTGTTGGCAGCAATAACTATCGACGGTACCACCACCCAGAAATCCTGGGGGGCATTGCTTTCCAAGCGGTGTCACCGTCGGCCAGGAATTCAGGGGATGATTGGGCTATTCAATTCGTCACAAATCAACCCTGTTAAGGGCCCAATTGGTCCCTAATTAAGTTAGTGGGATTACCTCCAAATCCGAACTTAATTTATGCTCTAACTACGATAATTAAGACATGATCATAGCTCTTCTTGTTTCGGTGCATCAATTGCTCTTCTAGCGAGCTTCCGACGTACTTCGGGTGAACATCCGACGAACTCTCGGCAATGCTCCGACGGACTCCGGCAAGCTCCTGGACTTTGCAACGATCTTCTTGGCGAGTTCCGATAAGCTTCTTTGGCAAGCTCCTAGACTTCTTGGTTGGTTCCCGCAGAACTTCCGACGAACGTCCGGATTTCTGTCGAACTCTCGAACTCCCAATGAGATCTCGATCTTGACTCCGGCACAACACCTGCTTTATGTCTTACTGCCATCGTAGTTAATCCTGCACACTTTTCTCAACATATAGATTAGATCAAATAACTTACAATTGACTTCATCATCAAAATCCGAGATTCAACAATCTCCCCCTTTTTGATGATGACAATCAATTGATGACGGAGTTAACCTTAACTCCCCCTATCTATATGTCATACTTGAGAAAAGACATTCTTGAATTCAAGGCATTTAAATTCACGAAACAAATTGATAAGTTAAGTTCATTTAGACTTATCAATACACATATCATGATTCCTATCATGATCTAACATTCTCAAAATGATATCTAGGCATGACATCCATTTTCAAGTTTGATATTTCAAATATGAAGGATGACAAATATAACAATTCATCATTCTATGGCAAGATATCAATTTGTAAAATTATAAGTTAAGCTCTTGATATCTTATCATAATGAAGAAAATTTATCAAGCAAACATTTCAAATATATATGATGAAATACATTGCATACATTTGTCATCAATTTACCATATTTTGGTATTATTTCTCCCCCTTTGTTATCAACAAAAAGGAGAACGATTCAACAATGCAAGTGTGGTAAAAATTCATGCCACATTTCAATTTGTATACCAATCATATTTAAAGCTTTTATGACATGGTATAATTCAAAAGTTCTCATATTTAAAATTATAAATATTAAAAGAGATGGCTTCCATCAACTTCTCCCTTTTTATTTTTCATCAAAACTTTGCATGAAGAATGAGAGTAAGGAGGAAAATCCATTGAGAACCAACTTTGAATGAAGTTAAAAATGATAAAAGAGTTTTATTAAATCATGCTTCAATTTTCACAAGGATCAAGATATTCATGTGAAATCAAATCCTCATTCTTGCAAGTGTTCATCTCATAAAAAAAGAATCATAAAAATTCTTCCTTCATTAAGAAAGAATTCATGTAAAAGAATCATCATACAAAGGATAAAAGAAATTCCGTGAATAAGCCTTCATAACGAGAGGATCATCACATCAAATCCATTTCTCAATAAAAATTCACAAGAAATAAATCCGAGAGATGCATTTGCCAATGAAATCCTTGAAGTGATTGAGTGTATCAAAAGTGATGAAGCAAGGGTATGAAATAAACTTGATGTGGCATAATCTCATGAAAGCTCCATTCAAGAAATTCATAAAGATAGTCCAAAAAAGATATACATCAAATTCATGCGTATAGACAAATTAACATTCCTAACTCTCTTATAATAAAATCATATTGTTCTTCACTTAAAGATTTTGTAAAGATATTGGCTAATTGATGTTTCGTATTAATAAACTCTAAGATTACATCATGATTAGTAACATGATCTCGTATAAAGTGATATCTAATATCAATATGTTTTGTTCTAGAGTGTTGAATAGGATTTTTTGTTAAACATATTACACTTGTGTTATCACATTTTATGGGAATATTTTTAAGATGAATATTGTAATCCTCTAAAGTGTTTTTCATCCACACAACTTGTGCACAACATGCACTAGCTACAATGTACTCAGCTTCGATTGTAGATAATGCTACCGAGGTTTGTTTCTTGGAAGACCAAGAAACAAGTGTATGTCCTAAAAATTAACATGTTCTGGATGTGCTTTTTTTATCTAATCTACATCTAGCAAAATCCATATCAGCATAAGCAATTAGCTTAAAGTTAGATTTTAGATACCATAATCCTATATTTGTGGTTCCTTTAAGATATCTAAGTATTCTTTTAATTGTTTTGAGATGAGATATCTTAGGATTAGATTGAAACCTAGCACAAAGTCCTATACTAAACATGATATTCGGTCTAGTTGTGGTGAGGTAAAGTAAACTTTCTATCATACCCCTATAAGCTTTTTGATCAAAGCTTTCTCTGTTAGGATCGGAGCGGCACTAAGAGGGGGGAGGTGAATTAGTGCAGCGGATTAAAATATCGATTTTGACAAAAATCTTTCGTACGATAAAAAATTGAACTTGAAAAGCTTAATAACTTAGAAGCGTATGGAAGCGTAGTGACTAAGTAAAGTAGTTTGCAGTATGTAAATGGCAAGAACAAAATGCAAACCAGAGAAGACGGTAGTTTATAGTGGTTCGGTCAATCGTGACCTACATCCACTCCTTTGATTCCTCTTCCATCGATGCCACCGGCATCCACTAATGATCTTTCTTTACTAGGCGAAGATTAACCTCCTTCTTACACCCCTCTTACAACCTCTTACAAGTGGTTCACCCTTTTACAAAGATTTCAATGAAAAGAAAGAAGGTGAACACTCAAGCTATTGAAAACAAGACTTTTCCTAAAGTTTTTCTCAACTTCTAGCTTCTCTAAAGGTTGTATTCTCTGCTGAGAAATGAGTGGTATTTATAGGCCTCAAGAGGATTCAAATTTGGGCTCCAAAATTTGAATTCTCTTTGGTTTCCGAGGCCAGCGGTGCCACCGCCTGTCAGTGTTTGACACTGACAGTGGACTGGCGGTGCCACCGCCCAGCCAAGCGGTGCCACCACCCAGCTCTCGGGTGCTGGGCGGTGCCACCGCCTAGGCCAATTCAGCTCATTGGTTGGGTTCCAAACTTGGCCCAAACCAGTCCGAACTCGGGCCCAATTGGCCCCTACTTGGGTTATAGGATTAACACCTAATCCTAACCCTAATTAACATGCTAACTACGAATTTAAAGACATTTTCTAAGCTATTACAAAGTTCGTAAGTCAAGACTTCTTCCGGCGAGCTTCCGGCGAACTTCCGACGGTCTTCCGATAAACTCTCGGAAACCATTCTGCGGACTCCCGGCAAGCTCCTAGACTTCACGATTTGATCTTGGCGAGTTCTGATGAGCTTCTTCGGTAAGCTCCGATCTTTCTCGGCGAGCTCCGCGAACTTCAAACGAACCTTCCTGCGAGCTTCCGAAAAACCCTTCGGAAAGCTCCCTATGTTGAATCTCGGATTTTGATGATGAAGTCAATTGTCATTTGTTATCTAATCTATGTGTTGAGATAAGTGTGCAGGATTAACTACGATGAGAGTAAGACAAGCAGCAGGAGTTGCGCCGGAGTCAAGATCATGATCACGTTGGGAGTTCGAGAGTTCGACGGAAGTTCGGACGGTCGTCGGAGGTTCAGAGAGAACAGATCCGAGAAGTCCAGAAGCTTGCCAAGCGAAGCTCGTCGGAACTCGCCAAGTGGATCGTCGCAAAGTCCAGGAGTATGCCGGATGTCCGCAGAAGGATCACCGAGGGTTATCGGTTGATCGACGGAAGTTGGCAGGAAACTCGCCGGAAGAAGCGATTGACGCATTGGAGCAAAGCTGCAGAAGTTGTCTTAGAGTTAATCGTAGTTAGCATGATGATTAAGCATGAAAATGGGAGGTGATCCCATTAGCTTAATCTTGGGGCAATTGGGCCCCTGAAAAGATTCAAAGTGGGCCGAATGGAGTGAACCATTCGGACCCTGATTGCACCAGGAGGTGCAACCGCCCCAGCCAGGAGGTGCAACCGCCTGGGCTGTGGGGTTGGGAGGTGCAACCGCCCCAGCCAGGAGGTGCAACCGCCTGGGCTGTGGGGTTGGGAGGTGCAACCGCCCCAGCCAGGAGGTGCAACCGCCAGGGCTGCAAGGCTGGGAGGTGCAACCGCCCCAGCCAAGAGGTTGCACCGCCAGAGCTCAAGTTCCGAGCTCTGCCAGGCGATGCAACCACCGAGCTCAGTCTTCGAGCTCTGGCAGATGGGTGCATCAGCCTGAGCTCAGTCTCGAGCTCTGCCAGGTGATGCATTCACCAAGCTCAGTCTTCGAGCTCTGGCAGAGAGGTGCATCAGCCTGAGCTCAGTTTCGAGCTCTGCCAGGTGATGCAACCACCGAGCTCAGATTTCGAGCTTTGCGAGGTGATGCAACCACCAAGCTCAGTCTTCGAGCTCTGCCAGGTGATGCAACCATCGAGCTCAGTCTTCGAGCTCTGGCAGAGAGAAGCAATCGGCAGAGCTCAGTCTTCGAGCTCTGCCAGGCGGTGCCACCTCTCCAGTCGAGAGGTGCAACCGCCTGATCCCAGAATTCTGGGATTTGATCGATTTGATCGTTTTGAGCTCGAATTTTGAATTGGGTTGGGGCCTATAAATACCCCACCCATTCAGCACTGAAAAGATATAGACCTATACCGAAATCTTGATCTTTTCTGTGATTCTAAGAGCTCAAAAGTGTTGTAAAGCCTTTAAGTCTCCTCCTTCTGTTCTTCAAGTTTTCAATTGTAAAGTGAGGAGAGAAAGGTCTGTAAAGGTTGTCTCCTAAGCCTGTCAAAAGGAGAGAAATTGTAAGAGGGAAGTTTGGCCTTCGCCCATTGAAGGAAGGCACCTAGTTGACGTCGGCAACCTCATCGGTGGAGGAAGCCAAAAGTGGAGTAGGTCAAGGCTGACCGAACCACTCTAAATCTCTGGTTTGCGTTTATTTTCGAGCACTTTATCATTACTGCAAACCTCCCTCATCACTACTGCTCTCTGCGCTTCCACGAACAAGTTCTAAGTGCTGTTCTTCCAAATCTGCATTCAGACGTAAACTCGTATTTTCATACATTACAGTTTACGTTTTCGTTTGATTCTGCAGAACTGTTTTCCGTGCTTTTACGAACGAGCTTCTTTGCAGTTTACGCTTACATTTTAATCCTATTAATAACTGCAATCTGTCCTCTACGATTTTACGAACGAGTTTCAACATTTAGACGTAAAACTGCATTCAGACGCAAATCGGCTTTCCTCGCTCAATCATCAGATTTCAGTTCACGTTTACGTCTTGATTTCAACTGCATACTGCCTTCTGCGAGTATACAAACGAGTTTCAAAGTTTAGATGTAAATCTGCGTCTAGACGTAAAACTGCGTTTAGACGTAAATCTGCGTTTAGACGTAAAACTGCGTTTAGACGTAAAACTGCGTTTAGACGTAAATCTGCGTTTAGACGTAAAACTACGTTTAGACGTAAAACTGCGTTTAGACGTAAAACTGCGTTTAGACGTAAATCTGCGTTTAGACGTAAATCTGCATTTAGACGTAAATCTGAGTTTAGACGCAAAACTGCGCTTAGACGCAAAACTGCGCTTAAACGCAATCCGCGCTTAGACGCAAACTGCACTTAGATACAAACTGAGAATTTGCTTTTGCATCATAATAGTTTTTGAACGAACGCAGCTTTTGGTTTTTAAATTCTTATAAGATTTCCGCTGCACTAATTCACCCCCCCCCTCTTAGTGCTCTTGATCCTAACAATTGGTATCAGAGCGAGGTTAACTCTCTAAAGGATTAAAACCCAAGAGAGATGGCATACGCCGGAAACCAAGAGGGGCATTCAATTACACGTCCACCCATGTTCAGTGGAACGGACTACACTTACTGGAAGACCCGAATGAGGATCTTTCTTATTTCTATGGATTTTGAACTGTGGAACCTTGTTGAAAATGGATTTTCAAAATCTTCTCTTCCAATGATCGATTGGAACGATTTGGAGAAGAAGGCTTTCGCTCTTAATGCAAAGGCTATGAATGCCTTATTTTGCGCACTTGATAAAAACGAGTTTAATCGTGTTTCAACTTGCGAAACTGCTTTTGATATTTGGCACACACTTGAAGTGACCCACGAGGGCACAAGTAGAGTGAAAGAGTCAAAAATCAATCTGTTGCTGCATTCTTTTGAACTTTTCCGAATGAAACCGAGTGAAACCATTGGCGACATGTTTACCCGTTTCACGGATGTCGTCAACGGTCTAAAAGGACTCGGAAAGAGCTTTTCGGATTTTGAGCTTGTTAATAAGATACTAAGATCCCTTCCTAAGAGTTGGGATCCTAAAGTCACCGCCATTCAAGAGGCAAAAGATCTGCGAAATTTCCCTCTTGAAGAACTAATCGGGTCATTAATGACCTACGAAATGACCTGCAAAGCTCATGAAGAGCAAGAAGACATCCTTCCAAAGAACAGGAAGGATATGGCACTTAAAACTTCTGAATGCCACTTGAGAGAAAACTCAAGTGATGAGGATTGTGACGATGACTTGGCACTTTTGACAAGAAAGTTTAAGAAATTCTTCAAAAGAAACAAGTTTAAAAACGATGTGAAAAATAAACTTGAACCCAAGAAGGACCAAGTAATCTGCTACGAATGTAAAAAGCCGGGACACTACAAAAGTGATTGTCCCCAAGTCAAGAAAAGAACAAAGAAGAAGGCGCTCCAAGCAACATGGGATGATTCGAGCGCATCTGAGGAAGAGGAGTCCAACACCGAGCAAGTTGCTCATTACGCCTTTATGGCCATCGAAGAGGAGGTAACGGATTTATTAGATGCTGATTTATCTTTCGATGAATTATTAAATGCCTTCCATGATTTATTTGATGAATGCAAAGTTATAAATAAGAAATACAAGTTGCTAAGAAAGGTACATGATAATCTTACTTGTGAGTTTGATAAATTAAAAGTCGAACATCATGATAGTTTAAAGTCATGTATCAAATGTCATGATTTAGAAACTATACAAAAAGAAAACTTGCTACTTAAGGACACCTTGAAGAAATTCGAGGTTGGTAGCAAGTCATTAAACATGATCCTTACAAACAAGGGTCATGCTCCCAAAAGAAGTGGGATTGGATTTGTGAGGAGTCCTCACCGAAATCCAACTACCTTTGTAAAAGGCCCCATCTTACATGTTCAAAACCAAACCAAGTGCAACTTTTGTTGCAAATCTGGACACAAGACACATTGTTGTCCATTTAAGAAAATAAGTCCAAACAAATTAATTTGGGTTCCTAAAGGAACCATGATAAACTCTATGCAACATGATAGAAAATGTAGATCTATTTATGAGGCACCCAAAAGCAAATGGGTACCTAAACGTCATCCTTTCTTGTAGAAAACTAAACAATCGCAAGCTAGGAGCAAGAAATGGTACCTTGATAGTGGATGCTCAAGGCATATGACCGGAGATCCATCTCAATTCTCTAAGCTCTCTAGCATAGACGAAGGATATGTCACCTTCGGAGACAACAACAAGGGTAAAATCATTGGCAAAGGAACCATAGGTAACAAATCCAACCTCTCTATTGAAGATGTTTTACTAGTTGATGGTTTAAAACATAACCTCTTGAGCATTAGTCAATTATGTGATAAAGGATATATTATAAGATTTGAATCTAATGCCTGCATCATTGAAAAACCACACAAAAATGTATCTATGATTGCATTAAAACAAAACAACGTATACACTATTGACATCAATGACTTATGTGATGAAATGTGCTTTGCCGTTATGAATGAGGATGCTTGGCTATGGCATAGAAGATTAGGTCATGCTAGCATGAAACTAATCAATCAAGTATCATCTAGAGAACTTGTAAGAGGAATTCCTCATATCAAGTTCATCAAAGATAATGTATGTGATGCTTGCCAATTAGGTAAGCAAATTAGGGGTAGCTTCAAAGCTAAGAATCAAATAAGCACCTCTAGGCCCTTACAATTGATCCATATGGACTTGTTCGGACCAATCTCTACATCGAGTCTAGGAGGTAGCAAATACGCCTTTGTCATTATTGATGACTACATCAGATATACATGGACCTACTTCTTAAAATAAAAAAATTAATGCTTTAGACATTTTACCAAGTTTTGTAAACTTGTTCAAAATGAGAAGGAATCTATGATTTCGTCAATTAGAAGTGATCACGGTGGAGAATTTCAAAACCATGACTTCCAAGAATTCTGTGAACTCAACGGATACAACCATAACTTCTCTACTCCAAGAAATCCTCAACAAAATGGGGTAGTAGAAAGAAAAAATCGAAATTTGCAAGAAATGGCAAGAACCATGTTGAATGAACATAGCCTACCCAAATATTTTTGGGCCGAAGCTGTAAACACTGCATGTTATATTTTAAATAGAGTCCTAGTAAGACCCTTACTCACCAAAACTCCTTATGAGTTATGGAATAACAAAAAACCCAATGTCTCATATTTTAAAGTCTTTGGGTGTAAGTGTTTTATCTTAAATGAAAAGGATAACTTAGGAAAATTCGATGCTAAATCTGATGAAGGAATCTTTCTTTGGTTATTCTTCGGTTTCTAAAGCTTTTCGCATCTTCAATAAAAGAACCTTAATTATTGAAGAATCCATCCATGTTGTTTTCAATGAGATTTCAGAAATTAAGAAAAATGATCTTGATGATGATATTAATTTTGATTCCTTGAATTTAAACGAAACCCCGTTTCCAACTAGCAACTTGGTTGCATCCACTTCCAAAACATCCTTACCCAAGGAATGGAAGTATATAGATGCTCATCCTAAGGAGCTAATCCTAGGAGACACATCAAAGGGGGTTCAAACACGATCTTCTTTTAAAAACTTTTGTGCCAACGCCGCTTTTCTCTCCCAAATTGAACCCAAATGTGTTGATGAAGCCATGAAAGATGATTCATGGATTATCGCAATGCAAGATGAATTAAATCAATTTGAGAGAAATGAGGTGTGGACGCTTGTTCCTAGGCCAAATGACCATTTAGTAATTGGTACTAAATGGGTCTTTAGAAACAAGCAAGATGAAAATGGTATCGTGGTTAGAAACAAGGCTAGATTAGTGGCCAAAGGTTTCAACCAAGAAGAAGGTATCGATTACGAAGAAACCTTCGCACCTGTGGCTCGATTGGAAGCCATAAGGATGCTCCTTGCCTACGCTAGTTGCAATAATTTTAAGTTATTTCAAATGGATGTTAAAAGCGCTTTTCTAAATGGTTTCATTTCCGAAGAAGTTTATGTTGAACAACCTCCTGGATTTGAAAATAATGGCTACCCTAATCATGTGTTTAGATTAACTAAAGCTCTCTATGGTTTAAAACAAGCCCCAAGGGCTTGGTATGAGAGACTTAGCTCTTTTCTCATTGAAAATAATTTCATAAAAGGCAAGGTTGATACTACATTGTTTATCAAGAATTTTGAAAATGATTTTCTCATTGTTCAGATTTATGTTGATGACATTATCTTTGGTTCTACAAATGAATCTCTTTGTGAATCCTTTGCGAAAACTATGAGTCATGAATTCGAAATGAGTCTAATGGGAGAGTTAACATTCTTCTTAGGCCTACAAATCAAACAACTAAGCAATGGCATCTTTATTAGTCAAACCAAAT
Organism: Musa acuminata AAA Group; assembly: GCF_036884655.1. Lineage (NCBI taxonomy): Eukaryota > Viridiplantae > Streptophyta > Magnoliopsida > Zingiberales > Musaceae > Musa > Musa acuminata. The sequence goes on from NC_088346.1 coordinate 23,627,574, forward strand.
ATGCTGTGAGTTTGCTAAAGAAGTTCAAAATGAATAATTCAAAAGCCATTGACACCCCTATGAGCACCTCCACTAAGTTAGAAATTGATGAGAATGGAGAAAGCTTCGATCAAAAAACCTATAGGGGTATGATAGGAAGTTTACTTTACCTCACTGCCACCAGACCAGACATCATGTTCAGTGTAGGACTTTGTGCTAGATTTCAATCAGACCCTAAGATATCTCATCTCAAAGCAGTCAAAAGAATACTCAGAGATCTTAATGGAACTACCAATCTAGGATTATGGTACCCAAAATCAGAAAATTTTGAATTAACAGCCTATGCTGATGCGGACTTCGCTGGCTGTAAACTAGACAGAAAAAGCACATCAGGATCATGTCAATTTTTAGGACATGCCCTTGTATCCTGGTCATCTAAGAAACAAAACTCGGTTGCCCTATCAACAACCGAAACTGAATACATTGCAGCAAGTGCATGCTGTGCACAAGTTGTATGGATGAAAAACACTTTAGAAGATTACAAAGTGAATCTTAAAGATATTCCCATTAAATGTGATAACACGAGTGCAATATGCTTAACTAAAAATCCTATACAACACTCAAGAACAAAACACATTGATATTAGACATCACTTTATACGAGATCATGTCACTAATCATGATGTAACCATAGAGTTTATTGATACCAAACATCAACTAGCTGATATCTTCACAAAACCCCTATGTGAAGAACAATTTGATTACATAAGAAGAGAATTAGGAATGTTGATGTGTCCGAATACTTAAATTTATTTTTCAAATGTTATTCATGAAGGACTTTGTCTTTATGGTTACCTGATATGCTGTACATATGTTACCCTGATATGGTTATCTTTGTCTGTGTAAGCATATTTGCAAACATCTCTTGTTGTTTATCTCGGTTTTTGCACTGAAACTAAAAAGGTTTAAAAGCCTATGCCTTGAAAATATGAAGCAACATACCAATGTAAGTTGATAAGTCAGCAGTATGACATTGATATGGTTGCTACTGCTAATATGATTGCTATCATGCCATGTATCAAACAAAAATTTGCATCATACGAGCTGATATCTTACCATGTGATGCAATGCTACACTTGCTGAAATAAAAATCCTGCTATGCAATATGATATAATGCTGCACTTGAAATAATTGTGTTACTACATCAAAATTATTTTTCGAATGTTATTACTATTACATGCCTTGACAACGCTTGATCAAATAACATATTGCAAATTATGTGACAAATATTTTTAACCAAATGCATGTAAGAAGTTCAATTTTCAGATTGTATGCTAAAAATGGGATGTTCCCGTACACTCTTATGAAAACTCTTTGGAAAATGACTTTCCTCCGTCAAGAAAAAACAATAAAGAGATATATGTGTCATGACTTCCTTTATATGCTTGATAATGCTATCATGCTTTTTGTTGATGACAAAGGGGGAGAAAAATATGAATTGATAAACACTATGTCATAGCTGAACTGCCATAATCATATCTATGTCATAATTGCAAATACTTGAGTGATGCTATAAACAATGTTATGCCATCCTTGCATCACCAAGAGATATGTGAACATGTACTATAGTTTGCATTATATCTTGATTTGATATTGTAAAGAAAATGCAAACTTACTAGAAAATCTCAAATGTGAGCATCATGTAAAAAAGTCCTTCGTAGCTTTATATGATTACATGATGAATGGTTACAAACACTATCATACAAACTTGATGATGTATGTCATGCCTTGACATAATTCTTGAAGAGATACATCATGATAGACATCATGATGGGAGCATTGATAAGTTTAACTGATCTAACTTATCAATACGTCACTTGAATTCTTAGGTCTTGAATTCAAGGTTGACTTATCTCAACTATGGCATATAGATAGGGGGAGTTAAGGACAACTCCTTTATCAATTGATTGTCATCATCAAAAAGGGGGAGATTGTTGAATCTCGGATTTTGATGATGAAGTCAATTGTCATTTGTTATCTAATCTATGTGTTGAGATAAGTGTGCAGGATTAACTACGATGAGAGTAAGACAAGCAGCAGGAGTTGCGCCGGAGTCAAGATCATGATCACGTTGGGAGTTCGAGAGTTCGACGGAAGTTCGGACGGTCGTCGGAGGTTCAGAGAGAACAGATCCGAGAAGTCCAGAAGCTTGCCAAGCGAAGCTCGTCGGAACTCGCCAAGTGGATCGTCGCAAAGTCCAGGAGTATGCCGGATGTCCGCAGAAGGATCACCGAGGGTTATCGGTTGATCGACGGAAGTTGGCAGGAAACTCGCCGGAAGAAGCGATTGATGCATCGGAGCAAAGCTGCAGAAGTTGTCTTAGAGTTAATCGTAGTTAGCATGATGATTAAGCATGAAAATGGGAGGTGATCCCATTAGCTTAATCTTGGGGCAATTGGGCCCCTGAAAAGATTCAAAGTGGGCCGAATGGAGTGAACCATTCGGACCCTGATTGCACCAGGAGGTGCAACCGCCCCAGCCAGGAGGTGCAACCGCCTGGGCTGTGGGGTTGGGAGGTGCAACCGCCCCAGCCAGGAGGTGCAACCGCCAGGGCTGCAAGGCTGGGAGGTGCAACCGCCCCAGCCAAGAGGTTGCACCGCCAGAGCTCAAGTTCCGAGCTCTGCCAGGCGATGCAACCACCGAGCTCAGTCTTCGAGCTCTGGCAGATGGGTGCATCAGCCTGAGCTCAGTCTCGAGCTCTGCCAGGTGATGCATTCACCAAGCTCAGTCTTCGAGCTCTGGCAGAGAGGTGCATCAGCCTGAGCTCAGTTTCGAGCTCTGCTAGGTGATGCAACCACCGAGCTCAGATTTCGAGCTTTGCGAGGTGATGCAACCACCAAGCTCAGTCTTCGAGCTCTGCCAGGTGATGCAACCATCGAGCTCAGTCTTCGAGCTCTGGCAGAGAGAAGCAATCGGCAGAGCTCAGTCTTCGAGCTCTGCCAGGCGGTGCCACCTCTCCAGTCGAGAGGTGCAACCGCCTGATCCCAGAATTCTGGGATTTGATCGATTTGATCGTTTTGAGCTCGAATTTTGAATTGGGTTGGGGCCTATAAATACCCCACCCATTCAGCACTGAAAAGATATAGACCTATACCGAAATCTTGATCTTTTCTGTGATTCTAAGAGCTCAAAAGTGTTGTAAAGCCTTTAAGTCTCCTCCTTCTGTTCTTCAAGTTTTCAATTGTAAAGTGAGGAGAGAAAGGTCTGTAAAGGTTGTCTCCTAAGCCTGTCAAAAGGAGAGAAATTGTAAGAGGGAAGTTTGGCCTTCGCCCATTGAAGGAAGGCACCTAGTTGACGTCGGCAACCTCATCGGTGGAGGAAGCCAAAAGTGGAGTAGGTCAAGGCTGACCGAACCACTCTAAATCTCTGGTTTGCATTTATTTTCGAGCACTTTATCATTACTGCAAACCTCCCTCATCACTACTGCTCTCTGCGCTTCCACGAACAAGTTCTAAGTGCTGTTCTTCCAAATCTGCATTCAGACGTAAACTCGTATTTTCATACATTACAGTTTACGTTTTCGTTTGATTCTGCAGAACTGTTTTCCGTGCTTTTACGAACGAGCTTCTTTGCAGTTTACGCTTACATTTTAATCCTATTAATAACTGCAATCTGTCCTCTACGATTTTACGAACGAGTTTCAACATTTAGACGTAAAACTGCATTCAGACGCAAATCGGCTTTCCTCGCTCAATCATCAGATTTCAGTTCACGTTTACGTCTTGATTTCAACTGCATACTGCCTTCTGCGAGTATACAAACGAGTTTCAAAGTTTAGACGTAAATCTGCGTCTAGACGTAAAACTGCGTTTAGACGTAAATCTGCGTTTAGACGTAAAACTGCGTTTAGACGTAAAACTGCGTTTAGACGTAAATCTGCGTTTAGACGTAAAACTGCGTTTAGACGTAAAACTGCGTTTAGACGTAAAACTGCGTTTAGACGTAAATCTGCGTTTAGACGTAAATCTGCATTTAGACGTAAATCTGAGTTTAGACGCAAAACTGCGCTTAGACGCAAAACTGCGCTTAGACGCAAAACTGCGCTTAAACGCAATCCGCGCTTAGACGCAAACTGCACTTAGATACAAACTGAGAATTTGCTTTTGCATCATAATAGTTTTTGAACGAACGCAGCTTTTGGTTTTTAAATTCTTATAAGATTTCCGCTGCACTAATTCACCCCCCCCCTCTTAGTGCTCTTGATCCTAACACCCTACTCATTCTCGGCTAGTTCCGGCAGCATTCCCGACGAACCTTCGGACTTCCGTCGAACTCTCGAACTTGCAACAAATCCTTCGCGCTTGACTCCGACACTTTTTTTTGCTTTATGTCTTCATCGTTATCGTAGTTAATCCTGCACACACAAGTAAAAACTCTACTCCAATCTAGACAATTATTACAATGCGAATTGACATTCTGTTGCCCGGCACGTCATTGGTTGGCGCTTCGTCCGATTCTTCAGCGCATCGTCCTCTCTTGTGGCTTGTTGCCCAATCGACGGTTGACCTCCGTAACCCCGATATCCTTGGCGTAATTTCGCTCTCCTTGGCCCGATGCCCGATGTCCGAAGCCTTTTGTCGTCTAATATCCTGACGTGATCTCCTCCGGTGTAACGTCAATTCCTCCTGCATTAACTATCTAATCCTATTCAAGTAGACCTGCATCACTCAAAATGCAGTTTAAATTATAAACACATATCAAGTGGTTTCATCATCAAAATACGAGATTCAACAATCTCCCCCTTGTTGATGATGACAACCACTTGATGATGGAGTTAACCTTGACTCCCAGAGTTTAAACAAACTCCCCCTATCAATATGTCATATTGATAGAACCTTGAATTCAAACTGAATTCAAGTCATTGTAATATTCATTATGAATACTTACAACACATCATCATGAACATATGCATCACATGTCATGTCATCAACATACTTCTCCCCCTTTGTCATCAACAAAAAGGAGAAGTACCACAATCAAGTGTTTGTTATATGGGTTCAACTCATTGCATGAAAAACATAATATTAAATTTTTATTATCATGCAATCTAGCAATTTTACAATGTTTTAGAACTTGCAAGCTAGCAATTTAGAGATGTTCAAGAAAGCAACTCTTACTTCTTGAAATATGCAAGTTTTATAAGCTAGCAAATTCAAATATATGCAAGTTGGCATATTTCCTTTTCTTGAGATAGGCACGATAGCACATTTTTGCATTTTCTTTATGTTTCAAGCTAGCAATCCTCGGTGATGTTCAAGATAACAATTTCTTCTCTTTTGAGAAGTGTAGTTTTTGCTTTTTTCTTGAATTGTGCTAGCAATCTATCTCCCCCTTTGTCATTGTCAAAAAGAAGGGAAAAACCCTTTACATCAATTTCTAAATCATAACAAAGGTAAGTAATCATTCTTCTTTGTGCATCATTATAGTTTCAATGCACAAATTCATTAACATTACATTTTATTTATTTATTTTTTTTATGCACGATACCTAATCATCATTATGAGCATATTAAACATGATATTCAAGCATTCATGATATATCATTTTGGCAACATGATCATAGCTATTCAAATGATGGTATCTAAATGTCAAAATTCATTACATCCTATCATGCATGATCATTGACTTCTCATTTGTATTTCATGCATTATTTCATTTAATCTCATAAGGAATATCAAGAAGAGTTATTCGGTGATGAGATAAATATTTTATGAATACACAGAATTGTATAAAAATCATATCATAAGTGTTTCATATATTCATATTATCACATGAAGCATACAAGACAATAATGCAAAGAAATCATGTCATAAAGGATATCAATGTGAAAATTTAGCAAAGATCACATGATACAATCGCAAAACATGATATAATTATGCGATATATCATGAGATGATAATTTATCATATCAATGAAAGATATCAATTGTTAAACATGATATGATAATAGTCTCAAAATTTTCAATTTGTGATACATGTGATACATTGCGATACACTAAAAACTTTAATGCGATGCTTTTAAGGATATCAACCTATTTTTGATACAAAGCATGGCAAGAGCAATTATATTTCAAGTTTTCTAAGTTTTACATTTTTCGCTTCTTTCCAAATAGCAATTCTTTGCTTCTCTTTATATTGCAAGATTTGTAATTCATTGGTAGTGTTCATGATAGCAAGTTCTTTCAATGAAATGATCGAGCTAGCAAATTTTTCTTCCTTTGAAATATGCAGGCTAGTAAACTAACTCCCCCTTTATCATTATAAAAAAGAAGGGAGAACTCAATGGCTAAAAATTTCAACCATTCAACAAGCCAAATATGCAAATAATTCATGAAAGATATCAATAATGATCAATTCGTGAATACCAAAGATATCATTCATGGTTCATTAAAATTCTTCTTAACAAGTTCACGATCAAGATTCATATAATTCATAATAAAGCAAATTGATGTACAATCATCACACAAGACATACAAGGCATATATATATATATATATATATATATATATATATATATATATATATATATATATATATATATATATATATATATATATATATATATATATATATATATACTTGTATATATATATACATGAATATATATATGTATATATATACTTGTGTATATATAAATATACATGTATATAAATTTATACACATGTATATATATACATACATGTATATACATGTATTTATTGGCACATACATATATATATATACATGTATATATATATACATGTATATACTTGTGTATATATACATACATGTATATATATACATGTATATATATACTTATATATACTTATATATACATTTATATTTACAAATGTATGTATATATATACATATATATACTTTTATATTTATACATACATGTGTATATATATATATATATATATATATATATATATATATATATATATATATATATATATATATATATATACAAGTATATATATATATATATATGTATATATATATTAAATCTCAGATTTTGATGATTAAGTCAATTATAAGTTGTTTGATCTAATCTATCTGTTGAGAAAAGTGTGCAGGATTAACTATGTTGGCAGTAAGACATAAAGTAGGTGCTTTGCCGGAGTCATGATCGGGATCTCATTGGGAGTTCGAGAGTTCGACGGAAGTACGGACGTTCGTCGGATATTCTGCGGGAACCAACTCAGAAATCCTGGAGCTTGCCATAGAAGCTCATCGGAACTCGCCAAGAAGTCACCGCAAAGTCTAGGAGCTTGCTAGGAGTCCGCTGGAGCATTGCTGAGAGTTCGTCGGATGTTTGCTGAAAGTACGTCGGGATCTCACCGGAAGAGCAATTATCGTACCAGAATAATAAGAGTTGTGATCATGTTTTAATTATCGTAGTTAGAGCACAAATTAAGTTAGGATTGGGAGGTAATCCCACTAACTTAATTAGGGGCCAATTGGGCCCTTAATAGGGTTGATTTGGACCGGATTGTACAGCCCAATCATCCCCTGAATTCTTGGCCGGTGGTGGTATCGCTTGGAAAGCAGTGCCCCCCCGGGATTTCTAGGCGATGGGACCACCCAGTTTGTGTGTTGGTACCGTCGATAGTTATTGCTACCAACGGTGGTACCGCCCCTATCAGGCGGAGGTACTTCCAAAGCTCGGTCTCCGAGTTCTGTCAAGCGGTGGTACCGCCTAGACTTAGCAGTAGTACCACCCAATGTCAGGTGTCAGATGGTTGTAATGCCCAGTATTGGCGGTACTACCGCCAGGACCCCAAAAATCCGAGATTAGATATTTTTTGGCTCCATTTTTTTAGGCCATTGGGGCCTATAAAAACCCTACCCTTTTCTACATGGAAGGGCATGAAACCTATTAGCATAATCTTGAGTTCTTGAGCCTTAAAGTGTTGTAAAAGTTAGAATTCTGCTCTTTCATCTCTTAGCCTTATAACCATCCAAGAAAGAGGAGTGAGACTTATAAGGGTTCATCTCCTAAACCCAGGTAAAGGAGAAAGTGCTATAAAGAGGTATTCGGTTTTCACCTATTGAAGGAATACCTTTAGTGGACGCTGGTGACCTCGTCGGGTGAGGAATCCAAAATTAGATATAGTTCACATTGATCAAGCCACTCTAAAACTCTATTTGCATTTACTTTAAGTAACTTTGTTTTATAGCAAACTGCCTCTCTTCCTTAGTGTGCTTTAACTACGTTTGCATGCACTTTCAAGTAAACACCTTCTGAGATCAGCTTTAATCGTACTAAGACTTTACGAAACTATCGCTTTTCATTTATGCAATTTACATTATTGCAAACCACCTTAGTCTTCTCTTGCACTTTCATGAAAGCTTTCAAGTTCAAATTATTTCGAAAATAGATTGAATCGAAATAATTCTCGTCGGAATCGGTTTTAATCAAAATAATTTTTTTTTTTTCATAATGAAAGTTTTTCCCTACACTAATTCACCCCCCCCTCTTAGTTCCACTCTTGATCCTAAAAATTGGTATCAGAGTAAGGTTCACTCTCATTTGGTTTTAAACTCAAGAGAGATAGCATTTGCTGGCAACCTAGAGGGCCATTCAATTACACGTCTACCCATGTTCAATCGAACGAATTATACATATTGAAAGACTAGAATGAGGATCTTCCAAATTTTAATGGATTTTGAGCTTTGGAATGTTGTCGAAAACGGTTTTTTAAAGTCTTCTCTTCCAATGAACGATTAGAATGAGTTGGAGAAGAAGACTTTTACTTTAAACGCAAAGGCTATGAATGCCTTATTTTGTGCAATAGATAAAAATGAGTTTAATCGAGTATCGATTTGTGAAATGACTTTTGACATTTGGCACACACTCGAAGTGACTCGTGAAGGCACTAGTAGAGTGAAGGAGTCAAAAAATAATCTTTTAGTGCATTCTTATGAGTTGTTTCAAATGAAACCGAGTGAGACCATTGGAGACATGTACACCCGATTTACGAATGTCGTCAATGGTCTAAAATGACTTCGTAAAGGTTTTTCAGATTTTGAATTGATTAATAAGATTTTAAAATCCCTTCCAAAAGGTTGGGATCCTAAAGTAACAGCTATTCAAGAGGCCAAAGATCTAAATATTTTTCCTCTTGAATAACTAATTGGGTCACTAATGACCTATGAAATGACATACAAAGCTCATGAAGAGCTTGAGGACACCCTTACAAAGAACAGGAAGGATATAGCACTAAGAATACAAGAAGACCACTTGAAAGAAAATGAGGACTTTGATGATGACTTAGCACTCTTAACAAAGAAATTCAAAAGATTCATAAAAAGAAATAAATTTAAAAATAATACTAAAAAATTTGAACCTAAGAAAGAACAAGTGATATGCTACGAATGCAAGAAGCCGGGATACTTCAAGAGTGAATATCCCCAAGCAAAGAGGAGGCTACCAAAGAAGAAGGCGCTCAAAGCTATATGAGACGACTCAAGTGTTTCCGAAGAAGAGGAGCCAACCAACACCAAGCAAGTTGCTCACTATGCGCTAATGGCTACTGAAGATGAGGTAACAAGTTCATTAGATGCAAATTTAACTTTTGATGAGCTTTCAAGTGCTTTTTTATGAATTATTTGATGAACGTAGAATTTTGAGTAAAAAGTATAATATTTTAAAAAAGGAACGTGCTTCTCTTATTAGTAATTTTGATATAGTAAAGATTGAGCATGAAAATAGCTTAGCTCCATGCATAAAATGCCATTATTTAGAAATACTTCAGAAGAAAAACTTGCTACTCAAATATACCTTGAAGAAATTTGAGGTTGGTAGCAAGTCCTTAAAAATAATCCTTGCCAACAAGGGTCATGTTCGTAGGAAAGACGGAATCGGATTTGTGAGTAGCTCTCATCAAAATCCAACCACCTTTATTAA